>NW_021604710.1:2265697-2305719 GCF_004785775.1 Grammomys surdaster | reverse complement strand
AAGAAGAAGAAGAAGAAGAAGAAGAAGAAGAAGAAGAAGAAGAAGAAGAAGAAGAAGAAGAAGCAAACACACCCAAGAGAAGTAGACAGAAGAAATAATCAAATTCAGAGCTGAAATTAATCAATTAGAAATAAAGAGAACAATACAAAGAATCAAGAAAACTGAGAGTTGGTTCTTTTAAAAAAATCAAGATGACAAACCAGTAGCCAATCTAACTAAAAGGCACCCAAACAGTATCGAAATTAATAACAACAACAACAAAAAAAAAAATGAAACGGGTAACATAACAACGAAACTGAGGAAATTAAAAAAATTTATCAGGTCTCAATTCAAAGCCTGCACTCCAGAACACTGTAATATCTAAATGAAATTGATGATTTTCTAGACAAATACCATTTACCAAAGTTAAATCAAGATCTGGTAAACTATCTAAACAGTACTATAACTCCTAAGGAAATAGAAGCAGTCATTAAAAGTCTCCCAACCATTAAAAAGCCCAGGGCCAGATGCTTTTAGGGTGAAATTCTACCTGATTTTCAAAGAGCTAATATCAATACTCCTCAAACTACTCAACAAAATAGAAACAGACGAAACACTACCTAATTTATTCTATGAGGCCAGAGTCACTCTGATACCTAAACAACAAAAAGACTCAACAAAGAATTTCATACCAATTTCATTTATGCTCATAGAAGCAAAAATATTCAATATAATTCTTGCAAACTGAATGCAAGAATACACCAAAACCATTATTCACCAAAATCAAGTAGGCTTCATCCCAAGTATACAGGGATGTTTCAATATATGAAAAACAATCAATGTAATCAACAATATATAATAAAACTGAAAGAAAAAAATCACATGATCATCTCACTATATGTTGAAAAAGTCTTCAAAATATCCAACACTCATTCATGTTAACAGTCTTGAACAAGATCAGGGATTTAAGGTACATCCCTAAGTATAATCAATGCAATATACATCAAGCCAGTAGTCAACATCAAACTAAATGGAGAGAAACTGAAAGCAATCTCACTAAAATAAGGAACAAAACAATGCTACCCATTCTTGCCCTATCTATTCAGTAAAGTACTTGAAGTTCTAACTAAAGCAATAAGACAACAAAAGGAGATGAAGGGGATACAGATTGGAAAGGAAGAAGTCAAGGTATCACTATTTGTAGATGCTATGATAGTATATATAAGCAACCTGAAAATTTCTCCCAGAGACCTCCTACAGATGATTAATAACCTCAGCAAAATGTCTGGATGTATAAAATTAATTTGAAGAAATCAGTAGCCCTCCTTTATACAAATGATAAATAGGCTGAGAAAGATATCATGGAAACATCACCCTTCACAAAGCCCCTAATATTAAAAAAAAAAAAAAATCTTGATGTAACTCTAACCAAGCAAGTGAAAGAAGTATATGACAAGTCCCTAAAGAAAGAAAGAACATCCTCAGAAGATGGAAAGAACTTTCATACCCATAGATCAGTAGAACTGACATAGTGAAAATGGCCACCTTACCATAAGCAATCTATAGATTTAATATAATTCCCATCAAAATTCCAACACAATTTTTATAGACCTTGAAAGAAGAGTTCTCAACTTTATATGGAAAAACAAAAAACAACCTGAACAATAGAAGAACTTCTGGAGGTATCACCACCACTGATATCAAGCTGTACTACAAAGCAATAGTGATAAATACTGCATGGCATAGGCATAGAAACAGACAGGTTGATCAATGGAATCGAATCAAAGACCCAGAAATAAATCCACAGACATATGAACTCTTAATTTTTGACAAAGAAGCCACAACCATGCATTGGGGGGTGGGGGGGGGAAGTATCTAAAACAAGTGGTGCTGGTCTAACTGAGTGTCTTTATGTAGAAGAATACAAATAGATCCATATTTATCACTCTGCACAAAACCCAAGTCCAAGTGCATCAAGGATCAAGGACCTCAACATTAAACAGATGCACTGAATATAATGGAAGAGAAAGTGGGAAATACCCTTGAGTACATTGGAACAGGATACAATTTCCTGGACAGAACACCAATGGCTCAGGCTCTAAGACCAACAGTTGATAATTGGGCCCTCATGAAACTAAAAATCTTCTGTAAGGCAAGACACTGTCAATAGGACAAAACTACAGCCTACAGTTTGGGAAAAGATCTTTGGCAACTCTGTATTTCACTGAGAGCTAATACCTAAAACATATAAAATACTCAAGAAGTTAGACTCCAACAAACCAGATAACCCAATTAAAAAATGAGAAACAGAGCTAAACAGAGAATTCTCAACAAAGGAATTGCAAATGACTGAGAAGTACTTAGAGAAATGTTCAACATCCTTAGTCATCAGGGAAATGGAAATCAAAACAACCCTGAGATTCCATTCAGAACATCTAAGATCAAAAACTCAAGCAACAGCAGATGCTGTCAAGGATGTGGAGAAAGAGAACCAGTCTTCCATTGCAGGTGGGAGTGCAAACTTGTACAACCACTCTAGAAATCAGTCTTTCCAGAAAATTATATAGTTATACCTGAAGACCCAGCCATACTCCTCCTGAGCATATACCGCAAACATGTTCCACCATACCACAGGGACATGTGCTCTACTATGTTCATAGCAGCTTTTTTGTAATAGGCAGAAATTGAAAACAACCTAGATGTCCCTCAACTGAAGAATAGATACAGAAAAATGTGGTTCATTTACATTTACACAACTGAATACTATTCAGCTATTAAAAATGAGGACATCATGAATTTTGTAGGCAAATGGATGGAACTAGAAAATAAAATCCTGAGTGAGGTAACCCAAACCCAAAAGGACATGTACTCACTGATAGGTACACATAAGCCATAAAGTACATGAGTCATATAATAAATCAGACAGACCCAAAGAAGTTAAACGAGAAGGAAGGCCCAAGTGATAATTCTTGAATCTCACTTAGAAGAAGGAATAAACTAGTCATAGAAAGCAGAGGGAGGAAGGGGACTGGGAGAGAGAGGGGATAGGAGAGGAATGGGGGAATCACGATCAGTTGTGGAGTAGAGACAGGAGGGTAAGCCAGAGTGAAAGGAGAATGAATGAAAATCTACAGCTACAGTGGTGGGGGATCTCTAGGAAGCCCCAGAGTCCTGGGACAGGGGAGGCTACCAGGAGTCAATGCAGGTGACCTTAGCTGAGATAACAACAATGGGGAAATGAGAACAGAAGAGGCCACCTCCTGTAGCCTCTTTATCCCACAGTGGAGGGATAAAGACACCAACCCACCCACAAAACTTTCAACCTAAAATTTGTCCTGCCTAAAGAAAATATAACGACAAAGATGGATCAGAGATTGAGGGAATGGCCAACCAATAACTAGCCCAACATGACACCCATCCCATGGGCAAGACCAATCCCTGACACTATTTATGATATTCTCTTATGCTTGCAGACAGGAGTCTAGCATTACTGTCCTCTGAGAGGCTCTATCCATCAGCTGACTGAAACAGGTACCAACACCCATAGCTAAACTCTGGATGAATAGTCCTGGTCAGGGACTATTATGGAAGAGTTAGGAGAAGGACTAAAAGCCCTGAAGAATTGCTGGAGTTATCTCCAATTTCAAGTTGTACTACAAAACTATAATAATAAAAACAGCATATTTATTTTTTTGGCACAAAAAAAACCCCAGAAACATTAATCAATGAAATCAAATTGAAGGCCCATACATAAATCCACACAGATATGGACCTCTTATTTTTGATATAGAAGAAAGAAACATTCATTGGAAAAAGACAATGTCTTCAACAACTGGTGATGTTCAAACTGGATGATTACATGTAGAAAAAATGCAAATAGGTCCATACTTATCACCCTGCACAAAACTTGACTACAACTGGATCAAAAACCTCAACATAAAACCTGATACAATGTATCCAATAGACGAGAAAGTAGAAATTAGCCTTAAACTCATTGGCATAGAAGAAGACTTCCTGACCCAAACACTGATAGTGCAGACAAAAACAAATAAATGGGACCTTTTCTAACTGAGAAGCTTCTGTAAGGCAAAGGTCACCATTCAGAAAAATGGCTATGTACATAATAGAAAAAGATTATTAACAATTAAACATCCATAGAGAGCTGGGGATATGAAACCTGAAAAGGCCACCACCTGTAGCCAGGCAGGAACCCCAGTGACATGATAGAGACACCAACCCACCCACAAAACTTTCAACCCAAAATTTATCCCATCTACAAGAAATTTAGGCATGGGGGACAGAGCAGAGATTGAGGAAATGGCCAATTACTAACTGGCCCAACTTGAGACCCATCCATGGGCAAGCACCAATCTTTGACATTAATGATACTCTGTTATGCTTGCAGACAGGAGCATGTCGTCCACTGAGAGGCTTCACCCACCAGTTGACTCAGACAGATACAGACATCCACAGCCAAACAGTGGATTGAGCTTGGGGACTCTTATAGAAGAATACAAGGAAGGACTGTAGGCTCCAAAGGTATTGGAACTCCACAGGAAGACCAACATAGTCAACTAGTCTGGAACCTCAGAGTCTGAACCACCAACCAAAGAACATACATAAGCTGGACCTAGACTTCCACACACATATGTAGCAAATGTGCAGCTTGGTCTTCATGTAGGTCCTGAACAACTGGAACAGGGACTACCCCAAAAGCTATACGTGGGATATGTTCTTCTAGGTGGTTTGCCTGGCCTGGCCTCAGTAGGAGAGGAAGCTCGTAGCCTCACAGAGACTTGAACTACCAGGGTGGGAGGATATCCAAGGAGAGGAGAACAGGAGGGACGGTAGGGGAAGGATTGTGGATGGAGGTGACCAGGATGGGAGCAGTGAGGGGGATATAAAGTGAATAAGTAAAAAATATATAATTAAATTTAAAAAATAAAACAAATTTTAAAAATAAAACAATTAAAACTCGGGTACAGATCCAAGTAGAATTCTCAATAGAGGAAAATGACTAAGAAACATTTAAAGAATTATGCACATCCACAGAAAAGCACTAATCAAAACTACTTTGAGATTTCATCTTTCACCTGTCAGAATAGCTAAGATCAATAAAACAAGTGACACTTCATACTGGCTTGGACATGGATCAAGGGAAATACTCATCTATTGTGGGTGGAGAGCAAACATACAGCCACAACAGAAATCAGTGTGGCAGTTCCTCTGGAATCTCAGAATCAGTCTACCTCAAAATGCAGATATACCACTCTTGGGCATATACCCAAAGGATGCTTCATCCTACAACAAAGACATTGCTCAGCCATGTTCATTGCATTCTATCCATAATAACCCAAAATTGGAAGCCGTCTAGATCTCCCTCAACAGAAAAAATAGATTTAAAAAAATATGGTACATTTACAGAATAGAGTATTACTCAGCTATTTTTAAAAAATGACATTTGCAGGCAAATGAATAGAACTAAAAAAAAATCATTCTGAGTGAGTTAACCCAGACCTAGAAAGACAAATATGACCAATGCTTTGTTCAACCATCATCAGAGAAGCTTCCTGCTGCAGCAAATTGAAACAGATTCAGAGACCCATAACCAGTCATTATGCAAAGGGTGAGAGACCTTGGAACACTCAACCCCAGATGGAATGTCTCCATCAAATCCCTTCCCTCAGAGCCCAGGGAACCCACAGAATGAGAGGCAGAAAGAATATAACAGCCAGAGGGGATGAGAGACACCAAGAAAATAAGGCCTTCTCAATCAACAAGATCAAAGAAAATAAGGACCTCTCAATCAACAAGGTCAAGGTTCTTATGCAGTCATAGAAATTGAAGCAGAAGGAACAGAACCTACACTGGCCTGGACCAAGTCCTCCGAGTATATGTTATAGCTTCCAGTTCAGTGTGTTTAATGAGATTCCTGAGTGTGTGAATGACTGGGTCTCTGATTCTTGTGCTTTCTCTTGGGTGCTTTCCCTTCTGTTGGTTTGTCTTGTCCAATTTTGGTGATCATTTTTGTTCTATCTTATTTTATTTGGTTATATTTTATTATTATCTCTTAGCAGCTTTTGTTTCTTTGTTTTGTTTTGTTTTGTTTTTAATGAGAAACAGAAAGGGAGTAGCTCTAGATGGGAGGGAAGATTGGGAAGAACTGGAAGGAAACAAGGTTGGTAACCATAATCAGAATATATTCTATGAGAAAAGAATCTATTTTCAATAAAGTGAAAAGAGAAAAATGGTACTAAGGCTTCTACTTGAAAAATACTCTATGGTCACTTAGATGCCAAGGTACATGAAGTTGTGTTTCTATATTTAAAACACTCTTTTTACGTAACATTTTACTAATCCAACTGATTCTTTCTCTCACACTGCCATTCCCAGTCATCTAGTGGTAAGTCAGATAGTTGATGGTTTACATCTATGGCATTCTCCATTTCCAATTAATCATAAGAGGTCATTCAAACGCAAAGCTACAAGACAAACTTGAAATGTATAATAATTTTTGGTGAGGTTTGGACACAAACAAATATTAAATTGCCATGTCATGGGTTTTAGCCTTTGAATGATGAATTAATCAGCATACAGGCATTGCTGAAGTGGATTGAAGTCTTACCAAGTAATTTTTGAGTAGCATAAAACATGAGCTGCTGACACAGAATGGAAAATGAGTTAAAGAGAGACACTGTGAAATGAGAAACAGAGATAAGGCGTTAGAATAAATTATCTGTTCTGTCTGTTATTTGTCTTTATTTGAGGCTTTTAAATTAATTGTACTGAGCTAAATGCAAATGTGAAATTAGCATTATAAAGAGAACTCGAGATCTAAAATAGGTAAATATTTACTATGTGCCTAACATTTGATGTTACAACAAAAAGTGTCAAGCAAAGGGAGGATCTCAAGTGCTTACAAAATAATAAGATGTTTCAACCAGAAACGTTCTTGCTGGAGAGATGACTCAAGAGTTAAGTGCACATAAGCATCTTCGGAGGAGTTCAATCCCCAGCATCCATAACCACCTGACTCCAGCCCAGGGGACACATTTTCTGGCCTCTGTGAGCACCTGTGCTCACATGCACACACTTCCACTGACACTCATGTACACTCTAACACACAATTAAGACAGCTTTTGAAAAAGAAACGTTCTTATACATTCTTGATGGATGGCTTAATTTGTTTTTAAATTTTTTAATATTCACATATATATGTATACACATACACACACGTGGGTGTATGTGTATGTCTCCCATTATCTCCTACAAAATAGGCTAAAGGTACAAAATTCTGAGGCTACTTTAAGACATGTACCACTATGTGAACTCCGTTGAGTAAAGTACAAACAAGAATTGTACTGGATTCTGAGAACACACGTCTTCTGTCTTTGATCTGAGAAGTCGTTTAAGGATTCACTGCTATGTGAATTTGGCTTCAAAGAACAAATAGAATTTCAATAAAGAAGCTGCAGTGATGGATATTTTAAGATTCAAGAAGCAGCTGGCTTAAGGAAGTCACAGAAGGCTAGCCCCAGATGCAGGTGAGCAGAACCTTCATGGAGAGTAGCTGACTATTTAGTGGGCATTAATGAAGTCAATCACTGTGTTTTTCACGAATGATAAATTCCTATAGAGGAAATAATGAGATTAAGAGTTTGTCCTGGGGTTGGAGAGATGGCTCAGCAGTTAAGAGCATTGGCTGCTCTTCTAAAGGTCCTGAGTTCAAATCCCAGCAACTATGTGATGACTTACAAAATCTGTAATGGGATCTGATGCTCTCTTCTGGAGCGCACTCATACATTAAAAAAATAAAAGTTAAAAAAAAAAAAGAGTCTGTCCTGAAAGTCAGACAGACTTGGGATTGACACCAGAAAAAGTTAATTAACCAGCATTTTCATGTTTCTTCTCAAATGCAATTAGTAATCAATTCTTAAGAAACTTAAAGGAGACATACATAGGGTGTCCACCCATAGTACATAGTATTAAAGTTATTATTTATTTATTTATTTATTTATTTATTTTGCCATTGGAAAGTAATAGGATATCAAAAGATTTGAATACAAATTACAATGTTTTCTAGAGCATTTGCTCTTTGTCAAGCATTTGACAAGTGGTAGCTCACAGAAGATTAGGAGAACAAACCCCTCACAATCACAGAGCTAGAACCAGGATCCATTTGGACACCAAAGGCAGAACACGAGTCACCTACCCACAGCACCACTCTTTGGCTGTGTAACAAAGTCCATAGCCAGTTCTCTGTCTCCAGTTCTTCTCCATGTGTGAAATGGAGATGCTGTCTCATAAAAGCAAGCCTCTGCTTCAATTAAATCTCATTTCTAAAAGAGTAGTGGGCCACTCTTGACTTCCCAGCTTCCCTATCTAGTTCTATGACTTCTTCGGGTCTAACTAACTACAAGCTTGGTGATACAGGACAATCGTTTGACCAACCTCTAGCGCTTACTTCCCCTTTCTGTCACATTAGGCCAATTGCGAACCATTATTGTGGGGATAAAATTAAATGATGTGTGTAGACATACACTGTGAACTCAGATTTCGTGAGCTTTAGACTCCATAGTATAAAGTATGCAAACTACGAATTACCCTAATAGAAGGTAGGGAATGTCGATTTCTATGGAAGGACATTAATCCCAGACTTTTGTCACCTCACTCAGAATTCCCCATTTCAATGACAAGTATTTCCTTCTTAAAATTGTCATAAATGTAACACTAGGCTCGAAGCCTCCAAGAAGGTTCTGGTGTGGTTCTGTGGGAAAGGGCCTGTCTAACATGAGCATTTGCCAATATGCTTACACCCTGAGTTTCTACTCCCAGAAACACAGTTGGGGGAATCTCAAAGAGTTTTTCTTTATTTCTGGACCCTGATATTGTAAGACTCTAGCAACCAGGGCCTTAGTTTACCTGAGACCCCCTGAGTGAACCATGTAGAGACGAGAGTCACTGCAAAAAGCAAGAGGAATTTTTAATGCTCCAACACATGGGGATCGTCCTACACGGAAGGTGGAGTGGTGACCATAAACTGCCCATTTAGTCGGTTCTTATACTGTTTAAGGGGTAGACTAGAGAAACAACGACTAGGCACATTATTATTGTCAGAACAGTGTGACTTTTAAACTGACTGGTCTTTAAGGAATGAGGTGGCAGGGGTTTCCCTTGCCTGTGGGTGGCTGACAGTCATCTTGTGGAACGTGGGTGGCTGACAGTCATCTTGTGGAACATGCTTGACCAGCAGGTCGGGTTTTCACTTCGGTTGTCTGAGGGATGTTGATTAGCCTCTCTCTCTTTTGGAGCCATTCCTGAGCTGACTGGAAATGCTAATTAGCCTCTCTGTTCCTAAATTGATCTCCTCAATATCAGGCCTGCTTTTCCTTCTGGGACTATTGTAGGGCATCGTACTCTGCAACTAATGAGGTAAAAGCTGCAGCCAATTGAGATAAAAGCAGCGGCCAATGGTATAGAGTTAGTGATAAATAAATAAAATAAATAAATAAATATAAATAATCAGAAATAGGAAACATTTTCCTGTTACGATGAGTGAAGCAGTGACTTGGCCTATTCTTTCAGCCAATGTTCATTGAGCATTCATTGTAAGCCAAGCACAGTGATGTATTGGAAATGCAGAGATGAGTAAGATGCAGCCTCTGGTCCGTGTAAATAGGGCAGTCACAATGCACTGAACTGTTTGAGAAGATGAAACTCTTCTGCCTTGCACAGTTCAATAGGCAAGCAACCTTTGAGCTAGACATTTAAAGATGTGACCAAGTGGAAAACTAATATATGTACAGAGGCCCAGTCATGAAGAGCGTGACACACAGGATGTGTGTGACCAGCTACACTGTCTGCATAGGGCCTTTCTAGCCCTCATCACATCCACACACTAGGATCCCAGAGCTACTTCACAGTTTTCACTGAATCAACGCGCAGTTTTGAACTTAAGTAGGTCTGTTTACAAAGAAAAATTCAATTTACTGTACTAATTAGCAGTGTTTATCTTTTAAAATGAATTCATAGTTACGTAAATATAAGTAATGAATAAAATCATTAATTCTTGTACTTTTACAAATTCTTTCTTTGAGGCTCTATATAAGAATTAAAGTAAATTCATGGGAGGCTGTGGAGGACACTTGCTGCTCTTGCAGATGGCTGAGATTCAATTCCCAGTTGCCATGGCTGTTCACGAATCATTTGTAACTCATGTTCCACAGGAACAGACGCCCTCTTCTGGCCTTCTTCAGTACTGCATCCATGTGGTACACAGACATCCACGTAGGCAAAATACCCCATATACATAAAATGATATAAAAAATAAAATTTAAAAATAAATAAGTCCCTGGGCTGGCAATATGATAAGAATATTTGCCTAGAATATGCAAGTCCCTGAATTTGGTTTCTAAGATTGTCTAAATAAATAAATAAATAAATGTTAATTTATAAAAGTATTTAATACAGAACCTTTAATAAAGCAAAAAAGCATAATATAATCAAAGCAAAAAAAAAAAAAAGTACTTCACTGGACACCAATGATGTGCATTTCACAGTCTGCATTAAACCAATTGTGAGTGCAGCAAGTTCAAGGGGTGAAGTCAGTCTGCCCAGCAGAGCTATAGAATGTTTAACCTACCTCAGAGGTTTTCAACCTGTGGATCTTGACCTCTTTAGCAAACTTCTATTTTCAAAAAATAAAATTACACTCATGAAGTAGCAACAAAAATAATGTTGTGGTCGGTGGTCACCACAACATGAGGGACTGTGATATAGAGTGGCAGCATTAATTAAGAAGGGTGAGTATAACTGGTCCAGATGGCCTCTTAGCCACCACACAAACTAATTATCATTCTTTTACTAAAGCCCTGGGAGAAAGTATTTTGTCCAAGATGGCGAAGATAAATCTAGAATTGGGGATTTGCTCTTTCTTATGCACTGTTCTTTCCTGAACCATGTGGGAGTAGATTTCTCTTTCAATACTTAATGATTCTGATAAATAAATTTATAGATCTCAAACTTCAGCATGAGTCATCTAGAAACTTGCTTAGGAAAAAAAAAACAGTTCAATATGCCCTGTCCTCTGGAAATAACATTAATATTTTAAATAACACTAATAAAATTCCTAATTTCAGTCTACTGACTAAAGACTTTTCTTTAAGTGAATAATAATAATGGAACTTCTAAATAAGCTATATGGAGACAATATGGATTCATCTCAGCCATGCTGAAAAAAAAAAAGCCACCAAAACAACCAGAAAGAATTAAACAAACACAGAAATAAAGCAAAAGGTTCCACCTCCCCATACCCTAAGCATAAATAAAGGGAGACCACTCAGTAGATATACGCTGACAAAAAATCCTTGGGGGAAAGAAAATTGAAGGATAAACAGGTATTGAATTACCAGAGCACAGACAGCGGACGTGAAGAGCCTACAGGCTGCGCTGTGAAGAAGACAAACACAGAAGCAGAGATTCGGGACAAAGCCAGCTGGGGGATAGATTCCAGGTGAGAAAGCAAAGAGAAGGGTTCTGAGCAGGCCTAAATGAGGACCAATCAGGCTCTGAGGACACCCCTCCCTCCAGAGCCAGGCTAGTTAGTGCCTCTCTTGGGTGATTAAACCAATAACCGCTCTGCACTTGAGATTCCAGTAGCAGCTGAAGGCTGTGCTCACACACAACTTAAATGAGACTGTGTGTGGTAATGCACGGAGCCTTACCTCCTGTCTCCCATGCCGTCTCAGGCAGGTGATAAGAGAATCTTTGTAACAAGCCAGGCTGGAAATGGGGACTTACAAATACTGACATTGAGTGTCTCTTACTCAACAGACCCTCCTGTGAGGCTGCTGACTTCAGCCTCACACACACCAAAATCTTCCTCCCACCCAGGCTAGCCCTTTCTTTGGTCCATTTCAAATACTCATAGACAATGGATAGTTTAATATTTTAAGGAATATGACAGAAATAGAGACACAATTTAAAGTATATGACGAGATACAGACACTAGCAAATATTAACTGAAGTTGTGATTAAATCATTTTAAGGTACAATTTATCTATCTATCTATCTGTCTGTCTGTCTGTCTGTCTGTCTGTCTGTCTATTTATTGTACATGTGTGCTTTATCGGCAGGTACACCTGCATGGTAGAAGAGGGCATCAGTTCCTAGTATAGATGGTTGTGAGCCACCATGTGGTTGCTGGGACTTGAACTCAGTACCTCTGAATGAGCAGCAGACAATGCTCTTAACCACTGAGCCATCTCTTTAGCCCCCAATTAAGTCATTTTTTAAGAGAAAATGTTTTATTACTTAAATAAGCATAGATAACTAGAAAAAAATGAGGGTGATTTAAAGATCATTCGAGGGCTGATAATCCTAGCTACTTGGGAGGCTAAGGCTGAATAATCACAAATCACCCTTCCTGAGATCCAGAGCAGGCTCCAGGCTAAACTGGAACACATACTGAGAACCTGCCTCAAAATATTTTTTAAGTGTTACAGAAGTGGGTATAGATCAGTGGTACAGCATGTGCAAAGCCCTAAGTTGCATCCCTACATCCCTAGTGCCAAGAAAAAAAAATTCTTTAAAGATATAAAATAATAGTAAAAAAAAGTTTTCCTTCTTAACCCTAGATTCACTAATCTTCTAAATCCTTTCTTGGAGAAGTAAACCAGTCTACATCCTTTAATGTTTTTTATCTGTTTTTGAAGTCACATCTCTATTCGACATAGCATGTTTACGTTAATAATTCTTTCCTTTTCTGTGTTACACATTATTTACTGATTCTTCTCCTTGAGAAAGGAAGCCAAAATTCCAGCACATTGCTTCCTCCACCTAACATAGCAGAATTCTTTAGATTAAATCAGTAACTAATATTAATGTTATTGTGAATATGCACTATGATTTACCAAGGCAATGCATACTATTATGGCTCTTTTCCTATTCTTGTAAAATTATTTGCTCTCCTTCGATTACAGGTTAATTCCTAATCTTTTGTTTTACAGTTTGCCTTTACTTTCTATAAATCTTTCAAACTCTCAGTTTGTATAGAGCTGAAAGTTGAATTTAAGGCCATACACATTCTCCCAATAACCACCAACTCTCTCCGTAGTTCTAACTCTGTCGTATTTCCCTCATACCCTGTTTAAGGCTTCTCCTAGAAATCAGGGTCAATTGCAACATTCTGTGGCCTACCCTTTTCTTGTTCTCATCATAGGTGACCTTGATTTTCAGATAACTCATATTAACCTCCTCCAATTCAGTCTAATTTATTTCTTGTGGTTGTAGTTTGCTATCCTGGTGTAGTATGAACAGACTTACACTTACACTTAAAATCTAACTTGGGCACTTGTCAAGTGTGTGGTCTAGTGTCAGGTAAAAGTTCTGGCTCTTCGTTCAGTATCGTACAGCAAGGACCATGGAAGAGGCCTCTTCATGAAATACTCATTTGTTTCATGCATCTTATCAAAGCCCTGGGTGCTATTCTAAGCTTCTTACAGGCATTGTCTCCCTTAATCCTCACAAAAGCCTTAAGAAGTCGACAGATTTACAAACCCCATGATCTATGAAGATTCAGAGGGAGAGTGAATAATATACAAAAGGTCGAAAGGCGGACAAGGAGGAGGAACCAGAGCCGCACTCAGACTTCAAGCTACTACAGAACTCATATACTTTGTATGGGAATATCCACCCAGCAGAAAATAAACCTTGCTGCTTCTCGCAGACACTCTCATCCTAGGGTATCTCTGTACAGCATCGTCTATCTAAGAAGACACTGTTAAGGAACCCATTAGCGAGAACTCAGAACTGGGAGGCAGCCAGGCTGAACAGTAAGTGTCCCACCAAACAGACAGCAGCCTCACAGGCTGGCTCTAACAAGCATTCTTCACTGCATTATTTCACTAACTATTACATCCATTCTATAAAATGCTCACCCTTCATCCCCAGAAGGCCTGAGTTGTAGCTTCTTATACCAGTCTAGTTTACTAGTAACCTGCAGAGTTTACTTAACCCTCTTTCACTGACATGCTGAAAGGATTAAGGAAGAATGTGAGTCCCATGTTACTGGTCATCTGAATTGTTGGGGAAGCACCGTGAGCAGTGGAAAAGACAATTTGATACAGGTACATATATATGTACGCCTCTTCTTGCAAGGCCTTTTAGCTAAGGGTCTAGATTTGACAAATACAAAAAGGTAGTGGATTTTTTCAGGTCCATGCCTGGTAGGCAATGTCTGCTCGAAGCCTTGAGCTCAGTTATCATTGTGGAAATGTCAGCTTTTTTTTCTGCTTGTCTTGTTTCTATTTGGGACACTGTAAGTCAATTATTATTATTTTTCATTTTTTTTTCATCTTAAGGGCCTCTGTTTAAATGTTCGCTTGTATGTTCCTCATTTGGATTATCTCTGTGCCCCACCACACACACACACACACACACACACACACACACACACACACACACAAGGCAAATCTTCTCTGTGGCTATTTCATTAAACTCTGCTATTTGCTTAGTGGATTTTTCAGTGGAACTTTTTCTTTCTGTCAGTTTTTCATACTAATTTCCATTGAAATAGCCTAAATTCTCATTTCTCTACTCTTAATCTAACTCTTTATATTTGCTCCCATGGTCTCCCAGCTTTCCTGATCTTGTATCTAAGCTGTCTGTCCTCTGGACCATTACAGGAAGAATCCTCCACAGGGGCAGCCATAGAAAGTCCCCTTCTTGTTTATTTCTTTCCTGTCTTTTTTCCTTTCTTGATAGCTGCAACTTTTGCAGCAAGAAGCAAGAAAACTGAAGATAATAGCATGAAGGTTTGTAAGATCACGAATGGAGAAGGAAGCAGAGCAAAGGTCCAGAAGATACCATTATCCAGAGATCAGTAACTTGTATTTAAGGCTAAAGACAGGACTGAGAAAAATAGACAGAGAAAGGGATAGATAGTGAGCCGAGTTAAGAGGAACTAAGGGGCTTCCACCAGACTGTTAAGAAGTGTGAACTTTATGACCTCAAAAGTAGAATGGTTTGCTACTCTACAGGTGATTGGGGATTAAGTGTTTGAAATAAAATTCTTCCCATAGGGAAAAAGCAGAATCTTGATGAACTTTCCACTGATTGAAAGTCAGAAAGATGATGAAGTAAATAGGCTTTTAACGCTAGGATGTGGGGTAGGTGGGCGGGTAGGTATTTTCTCTTCTCCCCTTGGAGTAGTGGGAGAGGGCAAAGAGTCTTAAAAATCATATTGTTGATCCAATTATATAATTATGATACTTTGAGATAGTTAGGGGTTTCTGTTGGCTTTAAAACTATTCAGGTGGATTGCTCTTGCTGTATATCCTATTTACATAATCCAGAGTATTGTGACAGCTTGAGTTTCCACATTATTTTTTTTATCAAGGGAACAATTTGAAAGACAGGAAATATGGATTCTGGCTAGGGGAACGGGATGCAGAAGGGGCTGAGCCAAGACAAACTATTTCTTTGTAAAGATTTTACAGAACAACCCCCCGCAGCTAAATATAAACGCTATCTCATAAAAACATACTGTGACTCTGCTCTGATCACCTTCTGCCCAGCCTGGCAATCTTTTCCTTACTTTCCATTTATATCCCAGGACTATGGGATAATAAACTATGTCTTGACCTCTTTAGACACCCCATGCTTTTCTCTATGCTATTATATTATTTGAACAGGTTCCATGAAATACCAAGTTCTCCAAGGTACATTTAAATGAGTTGGTTATATTTGTCTCCCAGTCACATTCTGTGCTTCTCCCAGTGTTTGTTACTCTTTGTCATCCTTCTAGGGCAGTTCAAAAACAGAAATATGTAAACTTACAGGAGAGCAATAGTAAACAATGAACATGAGCAACCCCATACATTGCAATGATACACAGCAGGAAATCTATCCAAGGCTTCCTTACTCAACAATCTGCCCTTATCACTAATGGTCAAGTCATGTGATAAAGATAGAGATTTGCCAAGGTTCTCAGTTTCTTGTTATTGTGTTAAATTTCCAGTTTGTGACAGGAAATAGCCTAGGATTTATAAGCTTTGTAGGCTCTGGCAACTCATTAACTCTTACAGCCAATCTGACATTGGTGAGAGGGGAATGGTAATTGCTTTCGTGTCTCAGGTAAGTGGAACAGTAAACAAATAAGCATATTCCTCAATAAAGAACACATTGCTACTGCTATGACTGTTGATGTGACTGTCTATCTCTGTTTCCACATAGGAAGCATCAATCATTGGCAATGTCAACAAGCACTAACAGTTGCTAATCGTGCACTATGAAGAGCAGAAACTCATAGATTCAAAGCAGCAAAGTGCTATGGCAAGGCTACCTGTATGTATGTAAGGTACACAGGGATGTCAACATGTATGTAATATGCTTATGTACATGTGTTAATATGTATCATCTGTGTAATACAGAGGAAGAGGGATGCAGAAGGGGAATAGTTTTCACCCCATAATGCACTTGAAACAGAATAATGGCTTTCCGAGTGCTGTAGACTAAATTGCGTCCACTACACACACCAAAGTTCATGTTGAAGCCCTAATCCTCTGATATGAGTGTGTCTCAACAGTCTTGCGACTAAGGGAGCCCATAATGCTGAGTCCCTTATTTCAATAAGACTGCCTCCTTATACAAAGAGGAAAGAGATCAGTAAGTACTCAGAAAAACAGAGAAGGACACATCAAGAGGACACCCAACTACAAACTAAAATAGAGGCCTCACTAAAAGGCATTCCTGCTAACACCAAGCTCTTGAACCCCAGCACCCAGAACTATCAGAAAATAAACACACTGTTAAGTACGTTCCTTGGGTATTCCCCTCATTAGCCATAGCAAACTAACATACTAAATAACAGCAGTCTTCTTTGTCACAAAGCTTTCTGCAGCTCCAGAGGAAATAACACAGTCTGATCCTCTAGTCTTCGAGTATCCTATTTCTCCCTGTGTCCACACAAACCTTCCTACATCCCAGTACCCAGGAGGAAGCCTACGTGTCAATGTCCTTCTCTGTATTTGCCTGAAGAGCAAATATTTATATCTGAGGCCTTTGTCTGTTTATGAAACTTCTTTCTGTGGATACACAAGTAGCAAATGTACAGCCATGTTTCCAACCCAGGGAAGTCCACCTCTAACATGTACACACTTTGATTAGAGCCAGCTTCCTTCAAAAGTCTCACCAAGATGGCATATATGAGGAAATCATAAGGCTGGGCTGAAAGCTTGGGCAAAAATTAAGCACAATCTTACGTTCAGACAGGAAATAAGCCAAAACCACTGCTTAAAGATAGATTTGCATAAAATAGAAAAAAAAAAAAAGGACCAGGTGCCTAGACAGAACTGCTTAATTTGATTTTCAGCATTGTCCTCTAATGCTGGATTTAAATAATTCACAGATGTACTGTTTGTTTTTATTTCCTTTTCAGCAAGATCAGATTTGACTTTCTCCCTTACCCCTTAGAAAAAGCATCTGTTTGGGATTTCTTAAGTTCCCAAGGCTAGCTCTAGAGTCTGAAATTAGCTGATGCATGGGAGGGATAGCCATGTGATTGCCCCTCTGCCGGCTTACCTACCTCCAGGCTATTAAGGTTACTGCTGACTATGCTGATAGGAAGAACAGCACAGTCAGATTCTACTTTACTCCTGGAACAAGGGGAGAACATGTAAAAAGTGGAATCTGACCCACCAGCTCCTTCCTGTTGTCTTCTTTTGTTAACATAGAAATCTTTCTTTTTCCAAAGCTTTGAGTTTCTAAACGCCCAGGAACACACGTCTTCATGACTTTATCACTTTGTTAATGCTCTGGAGATTCCTGTTGCTAATTGGTGGTTTTTTTCTATGTTAAGATTGTAAACAAATAGACATTAGTAAGATTTTTAGTTGTTGCCTAGTTTTAGCTCATGCAAAATTATGCTTATTTTTCATTTTATTACATGTCCAACGAAGACAGAAAGAAAACATCATTTATCTACTACTGATTTTTCATTCCTGAGTATTTGACAAAGGAGAAGGAAGGAAGTGATACGACTCACCTTTCAGAACTTACAGTTGAGCATTTGTTTTCTGTAATTTAGGATATTGGACCCAAACTCAAACTGCTTTTTATCCCAGGTCTCAACATGCTCTTCTTTAAAAAATAAAAATAAAAACCAAGGATGAGTGAGTTAGTCATTTATTTCATGACTGTAACCAAACTCTTAACAGAAACAACTTTAGAAAGAAAACTTTTATTTTTTGATTGATTGATTGATTGATTGATTGGCCCATGGCTTCAAAGGACGCTATCCCTGGTCAGCTTGCACATGAGGTTGGGCAGAACATCACAGCAGCAGTAGCATGTGTTCTTGGGAAGCAGAGAGGGGTAGACTAGAGATGGAGCCAAGGTGAGAAATGGCCTCAGAGACATTTGACAAGTGACCTGCTCCCTCCAAGTCCCCTCCACACCTGTCACCACCTGGCTATCACATGATGGATTCATGAAGCGATTAAAACAGATTGATGAGGTCAGAGTCCCCAAGATCTAGCCCTTCCTGGAAATAACGTCAACGGTTGTAACCACAAGTGAGCCTCGTGTGAGGCTCTTTTAAAATTCATCATATTGACACTCAAGTTAACCTCACAGAGGGCATCTGACACACTGCAAAGTAACTTAATTTTGTTTTTTAACACACCATTGATTTAGTAAAGTTTGTAAGACTCTGAGAATTGTCACAGTCAAGGTTGGCTCTTTAGGAAAAACACTATCCTAATTACCCAAAATAGGTAATTATTTCAAAATACTTTTAAAATATTACAATGAAAGTATCTACCTAGTTATAATTTTTAAAAGTGTTTTTCCCTTTTTAAACTTCAGACCCATATACAATGTATTTTAGTCTTATCTATCTTCCTTCCACACCCCTCAATTTTTTGTCTTATGATTTCTATGACTTACTGAGTCCAATTTGAACAGTCTATATTTACATAGATGAAGGGCCATCCACTAAAGAGTGGACAATCGATAAGAGGGCACAACCCTGACTAAAACTGACTTTCCTTACCCCCAACATGTTTCAACTGTTGTAGTTTTCAATAGGAGGGAGGGTCCTGTGAGCCATTTTCCATGCATGGTGAAATGTTGACTGACAGGCCCTGGGCCATGGTCTCTATGAGCACATGAGTGCAGTGGTTGTATTATGTCCAGAAGACACTACTTTAAGTCTTTACCCACAACTCTTGCAATCTTTCTGCTCCCTCCTGTCCAATGCTCTATGTACCGTAGAAGGAGTGATATGTGTGTGTGGGGGGGGGGGGGGTTGAGTACTTCACAGTCTCCTATTCTAAGTATTTTCATAAGTAATGAATCTCTGTATTAACTCATTCCACTGCAATTAGAGGCATCTCTGATGAGAGAAGAAAGCTGCATTCATCTATGGTTACAGGGAAAGTATTTAGAAGGCAGATTGATGCTATGCCTACTTGGCAAAATAATAGTAGGAAGATCTCCCCAAAGGCACAGAACTCTTACCATTTAATTAGGAGAGGATAGAGGACATTGATAACCCATGATAACACAATATGAACAAAAATTGGTTTCCAAACAAAGAAATGTATAAAGCAGAATTTGACATTAGAAACAAAAGATTCAGGATTTGCACATGCTGGAGGGAAGTGTTTGCACTGTGAAGGTGCCTAAGAGGATGGCAGAGATATTGGGAAGCCATTCCACTGACAACCTTGAAAATGTTTCTTGGTTTTTTTTTTTTTCAATCTTCTGGCTAAACCTGATCAATCTAATTATCATTAAAGTCAGAAGAAGGAAGATAATTAAAATTACCTACCTGCCTGGGTTTTCTCCATAAGAAATAGAGAAAGAAAGGTTGCATTGTAAGGGTTCGTGATTTGCTAAGAATGATACTCCAGATTCAAATTGTATGCAACAGCAAAGATCATTTATTCTGCAGAGAACCCACATGCACAGGTCCACCATACATCAGGATGGAAGACAGAAGTGTAGACTTTGCATGGTCAATTTAAAACCTATTAGGGTACGAGTGAGTGACTTTTACCTTTCTTTTCCTTGATTGGTTGATTCTATCTCCAGGTATAGATGCCTTGGTTAAGGTTCTGGGGCATTTTGAAGACTTTTGCTGATTAACTACACTTGGCTCAGGCTAGGCGATTGGACAGCTTCCTGATTGGCTGAGCGTAAGGGGTGTTTTTTTTCCTGGAATTGACTTGTTTTGGACTTTTCAATTCTGGGAAACAGAAACTTAGGCCTAGTCTCACAAACTTCCAGTTTGTACCCTGTCATGGAGTCACCCTGGCACTGACTTAACTCTGTCCTCTCAGCATGAATGTTTGCAAGGTGGGGTTTACTTTTCATATTTTTTGTAGTCCCTCATTGAGACGCAGGCGTGGGAGGTATGGCCTGCAAGCAAACACAGGGCTACTTGGGTAGGCTGGCTGTGTTCTCTGACTTGACTAGGCAAAGAGAAGGCATTACAGTTGCCTGCTCTCATTATGCAAGGAGGCAGCTTCAATTATATAGAAGCTTCCTGTTCTTTTTATTTTATGTCAAGAGTATTCCATCAACTATTATAACTATAAAGAATACAACAAGATTTTAAAAAAACAAAAAATATACAAAAATCAATAGTATTTCTGTACACTTGTAAGGAATGATATAAAAGTAAAAATTTTAAATTCATTTATAATAACACAAAAAGAATAAAGTACATCATAATAAATTAAATGAAAGCAGCACCAAAGGCATTAAACCTGTAATGCAGTCTGTAAACTACAAACCACCATGAAATATATTTTGAAAAGAAACAAGCAAATGTTCATAGATTAGAAAAATCAGTATTGATTAAAATGGGTATATTCCTCATTCATCTGGAGATTAGGTTTGATGTCTATTAGAACTATAGCTGCACCTGCCTAAACATACTAAATAAAAATAAAATAACAAGCAAGGAAGGAAAGAGGAAAAAAGAAGAAAGAAAAGGATAAGACAAGAGAAATTTTGCACCTTCCCTGAGGCAAAAGGAGGGTGGGTATGGGGTGAAGAACTCTTGGAGGGGGAAATGGGAAAGGGGGGCAATATTTGAAATGTAAATAAATAAAACAATTTTTTAAAAAAAAAAAAGTCTATCAGAGACCCTAAAATAAGTGTCAACAATGTGTGACTGGGAGGAAAGCTTAAAGCTAAATCCCTGTCACCTGGAATTTGACAAAGGGCTTTTAGCCATGAGGCCAAAAGGACTAGCAACAAAAGAAAACAGGAAATATTTTGAACATCTTCAAATATTAAACAATACATTAGCTGCCCTGTTCTGTCTGTCTCTGACTTATTCCTCTGAGACAGGGCTTCTCACTGAACCCAGGGTGCTACGCTGGCAGCCAGCAAGCCCCAGTGGTCCTCCCATACCCACAGCAAGGCGGTTACAGGGGGTATGGTTGACCAAATTTGGCTTCTAGTGGGAGTGCTGTGGATTTGAACTTATGTCCTCATGCTTGTTTAGCCCTAATGTCTAATGTACTCTGGCTTTTGTGTACAGCGGCACATTCAGAGACACATAACAAATACACAAAAATAAAAATTCTTGAAGTGGTCAAGAAGCATATAACAATATTCTCAAAACTATTGTTCATCAAGGGGGACTTCAATGAGAGGATGCTGCACACTCCTGAGATGATGAGACCCAACAGACACTAACAAGAATGCAGAAAGCTCAGAGCCCTCACGTACTGTAGCGGTAATGAGAAAGAAGCATGGTGGCTCCTCCAGATAACAACCTTGAAGAGTCTCAGAGAATTACCTGCGGAACTGCAGAGTTCCTTAATGACCCAGCATTTCAACTTCTTGTGGCACAGCACGGAGAAATAAAAAGTTACATGCACACAAAAGCTAAACATTATTATAGAATTAGTATTCAAAACAGACAGAAAGTGTAAAAACCCAAATGTCCCTCAAGTGGCAAATAGAGAAAAGGGGAGATCACAGTACTGGGTATGAGGTTTCTGAATGTCATAGTTAGAAGTCTTCAACTCATTTCGATGGTTGCAAATATCTAAGATTGTATGAAAGCATGCTCATATTTATACCATAAATGAGTGAAGAGCGTCTTAATAAAGCATTTGAAAATGTATTTACCAAATGAGTTATCTGAGAAGAAACTTGAGCTATTGATGCTGGCACGTTCTACATTTTCACCTAATTCTTCATTGCTCTGGTCAGAATTTCAGTACAGTTATTCTGATAATACAAAGCACACCAGAAATCCTCTTCATGTCTTCAGGACATTGGGAGAAAAATTGTTACTTCTTATTTTGGAACTTAATGGTCTTTACTATCATCACAAGAGTAAAGAAGTTACATGTGAATGTTTAACGTATAAGTTAAAAGTTATACCAGGTCTTTACCACCATCCTTTCACATAAATAAAACTTATGCTTCCCACGGAAAGTATAGGAATACACTACACACCCTGCCCTTTAAATTTCATCCAGGATACTGGCATGTAGTAGACCCCCCTTGAATCTTAGAAAAAGTTGTCTTAGAGTTGCTATTACTGCATTGAAACATCATGACCAAAAAGCAAGTTGGAGAGGAATTTATTTGGCTTACACTTCCACATTGCTGTTCATCACCAAAGGAAGTAAGGACAGGAACTCAAACAGGGCAAGAACTCGGAGGCAGAAGCTGATGCAGAGGCCATGAGGAGTGCTGCTTACTGTCTTGCTTCTCCGGGTTTGTTGAGCCTACTTTGTCACAGAACCCAGAACCACCTATTCAGGGATGGTATCAACCACGATGGGTGGGTGTGGGCACTTCCTCATTGATCACTAATTGAAAAAAAATGCCTTCTTAATGAGCTTCATGTGGTCTGTGAGTTGAATCTTGGGTATTGCGAGCTTTTGGGCTAATATCCAATTATCAGTGAATGTATACCATGTGTATTCTTTTGTGACTGGGTTACCTCACTCAGGATGCTATTTTCTAGTTTTATGTGGAGGTCCTTTGTTCACTTGGACTTGAGCTTTATACAAGGAAATAACAATAGATCAATTTGCATTCTTCTATGTGCTCACCTGCAGTTGAACCAGCACGATTTGTTGAAAATACTGTCCTTTTCCCACTGGACAGTTTTAGCTCCTTTGTCAAAGATCAAGTGACCATAGGTGTGTGGGTTCGTTTCTGGGTCTTCAAAACTCACAAACCACAAGAAGCTCATGAAGAAGGAAGACCAAAGTGTGGATGCTTCAGTCCTTCTTAGAAGGAGTAACAAGATACTCATGGGAGCAAATATCGAGACAAAGGGTGGGACAAAAAACTGAAGGAGGGGCCATCTGGAGACTGTTCCATCTGGGTATCCATCCCATGTGCAGTCACCAAAGATAGATGCTGATCTGGATGCCAGGAAGTGCAGGCTGACAGAAGCCTAATATAGCTGTTTCCTTAGAGGTCTGCCAGAGCCTGACATGTACAGAGGCAGATGCTCACAGGTAACCATTGAAATGATCTTGGGGTTCCCAATTGAGGAGTTAGAGAGAAGACTGAAGGAGCTGAAAGGGTTTGCAGTCCCATGGGGAGAGCAGCAATACCAACCAACCAGAACTCCCAGGGTCTAAACCACCAGCCTAGGAGCACATAAGGAGGGACCCATGGCTCCAGCTGTATATGTAGGGAAGGATGGCCTTGTCGGGCATAGATGGGAGAGGAGATCCTTGGTCTCTTGAAGGTTGGATGCCCCAGTGTAGGGGAATTCGAGGGCGGAGAGATGGGAGTGGGAGGTGGGTGGGGGCACATCCTCATAGAAGCAGGAGGAGGGGGGATGGGATTAGGGGTTTCTGGGCAGGGGAGAAATGGGGAAAGGGGATAATATCAGAAATGTAAATAAAATATCCAATAAAAAAAGAAAAAGAAAAGAAATGCCTTACAGCTGATCTCCTGGAGGCATTTCCTCAAGTGAGGCTCCTTTCTCCTTGATGAGTCTAGCTTGTGTCAACTTGACCCCAAACCAGCCAGTCCAAAAGGATAGAGGACACTCCTAAGAAATACCCCACAACAGTGGCAGACAGGAAGAAGAGGTGGACAGGTAGGATAGGGAGGCAATGCTTCTGAATGTTTTTGCAAATGAAGAAGAATAAAAATAATATATAACGAGTTAGATAAGTCTTGCAATTGTTCTTATTTTTCATTTTGGTTGTATGTCAAATTTTCTGCTCCTCATCAACAAATACTTGTATTCATGAAGTGATATAATTATACCCTCTAAAGTACCTTCTCTCCCCTTTTCCTGTGTAGGAGCGTGTGTGTGTGTTTCTAAGTCCTCTGAGCACTCATGTTCTTTGATCCTGTTAGGTTTTCAAAACACATCTTCTGTTTCTAAGACGAGCCACTGCAGTACTTAGCCCAGAAAGTGATTCTAAACAGAATAATTTTAAGACCCATGAAACACCTGCATTAAAATTTAAGTAGTAAAGAATTTTTATGTTTAAAACTGAACTAAGATAATATTAAACAAGCAAGTAAAAGTTTATATGGCCAACTATCCAAGTTTGATCTTTTATACAATTGGAATAATAATATTTAAGAGGCAGCTCACAACCGAGTGAAACAAATTAGTGTTTCAAACATCCCTATTTTGTTATTATTTTATAAAATAATGAGTCAGAGCTCATTCTAGTAGTTGGGTTATTTTATATTTGACTACATAAAAATGTCTCTCTACCCAGACCTTACAAAGGAATTGTATCTTTGCTGGGAAATGCAGAGTTACCGGGGAGTCCCAGATTAGTATGTTTTCCTTATGCAGAACTAAAAAGGGCTTTCCTGGAACTTCTCCTCCCTTGACTCTTTGAAGAAATAGAAATCACCCTAAATTTCAACCCAGACCCAACTGAAATTGGTAAGAAAAATGTACTTCAAGCTTGTTTTTTCTTAAATTATATGGATAATGAATGTATGGGACCTTTCTACCACATATTCACCAAAGATTACATCAAGAAAATAGTGTGTTTGTATATGAAGAGGAAGATATTGGTAGCTGGAAGAGGAAGGCCACATGGGTGGTAGTCTCCCACCTATTTTTATGGCAGCTCCTTTCTGACAAAAGCAAATGAGCAAATCCCATTGTTAGTGGAAGAACTGTCAGTGGAAACCCAGGACAGCTAACTTTCTAGATACAGAAAGGAGACACTTTGGGTGCTTTTTCCCCTCCTGAAAAACCATTTCCCTCTCCATTTATGCCAAATAAACCACCAGGGAAGCAAATACACTGACTCCATCACCTGCGTTGCTCAGTAACGCACAACCACATGCTCTCTTTGAATAAATGGCCACCTAATATGAAGCATTGCCTCAGACACCAGAGCCTGATGTGACATGACACAGCCTCTGCCTGTCCTATCTAGTTATCCTCAAGGTCATAGAGTAAAAGACCTAGACCTCCCTCTCTTCAAATTGAAATCTACCTCTGTTTGCACTCTTGACAAGCAAACAAGACCTCAGTTTTCAGATTGATGCAGGCCAATAGCAACTGAAGGTACCTCCTTTGTAGGAATGTGATAAATGAGTACTGTTGCTGGCCCTTATTTGCTCCTCAGAACTAGAAGCTGAGTGTGAATTTGAAATGGATCCAGAGCCTGACTCAACATTTGTACTTCAAAACTATCAGGTGATCTATGGTGTGTTTCCAATGATGGTCCTCTGGGTTGCCTGGCTTCCAAATTATATTGACTTTCTAACTGTAGCTCATACTCTGTTTATAGAGTAAGGAGACATAGGATTGTTGACATAAGCAGATGTAATGCCTGTAATAAAATAATTCACTTGTTTCTTTTATGTCTGTAAGCTTAAATTTTAACTATAGAACACTTGAAGACACTCGGGCAATAGGTTTTAGGGAGGGATTGCATACATTAAAGCTTACTATGCATTTTGATGGGTTTATTCTATGGACTTCCTATAGTCACACCGCTTTAAATATGTTTTAATCAACAACTAATAAACCTTTCAATATTTAGGCTTTTAAAAATTCATTTTCTTGCATGAGAGAGGTAGATACAGTTTTCTCCAAGTGTACCCTGGTAAGGTGATCACTGTCCAGTGAATGATCACAGATGTAAGAGTATGTGGGTGGCATAGATCAGTCTTGAAGGAAGGAAAGAAGGAATGAACGAAGGAGTGGGGTGGGAGGGAAGGAAGGAAGAGCACCAAGTTGGGTGGGTAAGAAACAGGGGGTATAGATCTGGGAAGAATTGGGGAAGAAGATAAATATGATCACGTGGTATAAAACTCAAAGGAGTACATTTTTATTTTAAAAATAATTTTGTTTTAAAAAATTATTCATTTTCTATATTAAGACAGAACACAGTACTTACTGTAAATTGATGTTCCAGTTCTTTGGGTTTTTTTCTTTTTTTTTCTTTAATACACTTACTTTTAATACAAAGGCCTAATTTTTTTTTAATGGATAGACAAAAACACTGTGGTGGTTTGAATGTTTGCTTGGCCCATGAGAAGTGATACTTTTAGGAGGTGTGATCTTATTGGAAGAGGTGTAACCTTGGAGGAAATGTGTCACTGTGGGGATGAGTCACATAGGGGCTCCTCCTATGCTCAAACTCCACCCAGTGTAGAAGAAACACTCCTCCTGGCTGACTATGGAAGAGATTCTCTCCTGGTTGCTTTCGGATCAAGATGGAAAACTTTTGGCTCCAACATCAAGTTGGCCTGCATGCTGCCATGTTTCCCACAGTGATGATAATGAGCTGAACTTCTGGAACGGTAAACTAGCCCCAATTAAATGTTTGCCTTTGTAAGAGTTGCCTTAGTCATAATGTCTCTTCACAACAATGGAAACTCTAACTGAGACAAATACTAATAGTTTTCACTGAGATTGAGTGGAAAAGAATGAATGACAGTCACTCTTAGTATTTCTATTTGAAATATAAGGCAATTTACAATAGATAGGAATTATATTGCTTCATGTTTTCTTAAAAAGCTTTTTAGTCGTTCTGGACTTCAGATTTCCCCAGTCATAAAATGGAAACAAAGTCCTATTTTTTTTATTAAATATGAAATATCATTAATTTTAGCATACATCATTATTTTATGTACCATAAAACAAAATCCAACTTAAATCCTGATGTAATGCTTTCTTACCTTTAGGAGCTGCTATTTTATAGCTCTTTAAAAGTGTGTCTAGCCTTCTTTTAGACACAATACACATTTGATTTTATGACTTGTCTGGGTGAATGATTCCTTTCAATGAGAAATAAACAGCTATAGCCAAACTGTGCATTCACAAGGAAAAGGAACCATGCTCCTCCTGCTTGAAAAATCTCTGTGTCCACCATCAATTAGAGGTTCACCTGAGGTCAATGGTTTTGATATGTAGAGAACAAAAAAAAATGCACCTCAGACTCTACACAAAGCATGGAATTATATTATCATTGATACAAACAACTATTAGAATTTATGATTGCCATAAATAATCATTGTCTATATAAGTATGCTACTCGTTGATAAAATTGAACATTTACTTTCTGCTTTTTTTCCCCCAGTAGTTATTGTGGATTTTTTTCTAGACAAATGCCAACAGCAAGCAGCTGTCTCGTTGCATCCTTTAGTTTTGTGCCCAGATCTATCAAAGTCTTCCAGGTAGTACAGACAGCATCACTCCCGAGCAGTTTCTCCTCTAAATAAGGAAGCTGGTTTAACAGTGACTTTCTCTGTGATCAACCCGTAAGTACAACCAAGGGTAATCTCACTTGCTTTCCTTTCAACCTCTACCTCCTCTTGTGACAGGAGACCTTAAAAACAAAACAAACCAGATCATTCTTTCTGTCAAGCTTTACAGACTTTAGGGCTTTGTGTAAATTCCACGAAGCTAACATATTCTAACTTGATGGCTTCATCCTAGCCAAACGTTGCTCTTAGCTGCAACTCAGTCAATAGGGGCATCTTTTGGGTCCAGCAAGCATTTGCATCTACTACAGTCATGTTCAGAGGCTCATAGTACAAAGTTTGCAGTGCTATAGAACTTATTTCTCTGTATCTGTTAACCCTTCAGAGGTTGAAAGGAAAGCAAGTGGGATTACCCTTGGTTGTACTTATGGGTCAATCACAGAGAGAGTCACTGTTAAACCAGCTTCCTTACTTAGAGGAGAAACTGCTCGGGAGCAATGCTGTTCGTACTACCTGGAAGACTTTGATAGATCTGGGCACAAAACTAAAGGATGCAACGAGACAGCTGCTTGCTGTTGGTATTTGTCTAGAAAAAAAAAATCCACAATAACTACTGGGGAAAAAAAGCAGAAAGAAATCATATCCAGATCATAAGAAAATATTAAACTACCTGATATCTACTCCTAGAGATGATCTTAGAAAAGATCATACTTCAAGTCTACCTATGCATGTAATGAAATGCAGTCTGATAAAAGTGATGATTGTCACTTTTTTTTTTCGGAAAAAAAACAGACAAACACAAAACAAGATAAATATTAAAAAATAATGCAATGTTCTGTTGTTGGCAAAAATATTTTGTGCATCCTAGTCCATGAAAATAAAATATTAGATAGATCAACATGTTTAGGATTCTCCTTGATTTTCAGTTGTCGGGTTATCTAGTGATGTATTATCATAGTCTTCTGACCTATTACTTCCGGAGTTGCTTGTCTTCTTTGAAAGACCTAGCCATACACCAACGGAGGGAGCCCACGAAGACCATCAGAATGTGTGCCAGTAATTCCATCCTGACATATGTTCCTTTGCTGCCCTCTACTGTGAATATCTATAATTTGTAGAAGACTGCCAGAAGGTAGGATATGTGCTTATAAACTGAAAAGGTAGACTACTGAGCAAAACCCATTGAACTCACTTTACTCTGGAAAGAGAAAAATACCAAAAGTAGCTTAAAAGGAGTAGAAGTTAATTTTATTGTAGTAAACTATGCCGAAAGTGGCCACTTTAAGCAACCATCATGAAAGCAGTGTTCCAAAACCATGACACAGCACGATAAGTGGAGCCAGCTGTTTCTGTCATGGCTGGAAGAAATCATATCCAGATCATAAGATGGAATATTTTCATTCATAAGAAAATGGCTGAAAGGAGATTGACCATAAAATCTATCTTCTCTTTCTAAATGTCACACCTCTTTGTTAAGGACGGAAGGACATGTATTTTTGTCTTTTATGAAAACTAATATAGGATTTACAGTCAAGAGTTATTGAAGTTTATACATGAACCAATTTCTCATTCTTGTTGTCATTATTGTTTGTTTGTTTTTCTGTGCTGAGAATTGAACCTAGATTTCATATATACCAAGCAAGTATTCTACCACTGTGCTGTATTTACAGCCTACCAACTCCATTTTGAGCAAAAGCACAAATCTCATTTTATTTACTCCTATCTGTCCTTCTTTCTTCCAACAAGTATTTATCAAGTTTTTGTATGTGCACAGTACCCTGTAAAGAGCCAGGAATGGACAGGTTCCTGTTCTTATGAGACTTGATGTCTGAGACATCACAAATATTTAACAATTTTAGGACTAAATAATTACTGGATATAATTTTGTGTTTATATTAATAACAGAATGTTTAACATATATATATCATAATATATAATATTGTATAATACATTTTTATATAATATATAAATACACATTATAACATAAGTGTATAACATATATTATATATTTAATATATAATATATTAGTAAATATAATAATATGTTATAAAATAAAAATATTGGAAGGGAATTTGATGTAACCAATGTATGAAAAGATTAGTATAGTAAGAACTAACAGGAATAAAATGGGACAAATGCCTCTGGGGAACAAGGGAAGTATGTGGGACTCTAACCTACCCAATCACTCTTCCTTATATACAAAATGTACATCTTAATAATGAAAGTCAACTAGTTTAGTGCTTTCATTTCATCATTAATGTTTTTGTATTTTCTGACATTTTGTCCTAATCAACATTTGATGGAATAGAAATTATGATAAATCACATTTTTTGTGGAAAACTTGACATGTGTAGTGTTTCCTTTCTATTTTTATTGCTTTCTAAACTATTTTATTGTGGCATGTCTTCATCTATAAAATCAATAACTATATCGAATTTATATCTTACCTCAAGCTCTAGAGGTGTGCGTGTGTACGTATGTGTGTGTCCAAAGACTGTAATTCTCAGCCCAAGAATATCACAGTTACATTTTTGCTTGAGAATCATCACTCTGCTGTCTAAGTTGGGACAAGCAGAGAACAGGGTTTTTTTTGTATTTGTTTGTTTGTTTGGTTGGTTGGTTGGTTGGTTGGTTGGTTTTTAATGGAACATCGTGTACTGCCATTAAACTCATTGTGGGTTTGGAATGAGAAGGCTGTGGACACTTTCAAGAACTTTTAAAAAGTACAATGAGAAAGATATAGCACATTAATTGGATTGGACTGTGTAAGGGAGAGACTGGAGTTGGACTGCAAGGTAAAAGCATCTCTAAAATACTGAAGGAACATGAAATATTATTTCTTCTTAGTCTTCTCTGTAATTTAAAACAAAAAAATACCTATACATTCTCACACATTTGCCCTGCTCACATATAAGACAAATATACAACCCAAAATGTCAGCATTCTAGCACGTTCCAGGCCCATGCCAGGTTAAACTGGCACTGAATATACATCTTCTGTCCTAATTAGATTTAGCTGTCAGCTTGACACTCTTTAGAATCACCTGAGAAGAGGACATGTCAACTGAGGAATTGCCTAGATCAGATTGGTCTTTGGGCATGTCTGTATGGGCATTGTCTTGACTAAGGATTGATGTGGAAGGGATTCACTTAGTGTAGTCAGCCACTCCCCTAGGCAGATGAGCCAGGGTTTATATAAGAAAGGCAGTGAAACACAGGGCTGGGGATAAGCCAGAAAGCAGCGTTCCTCAATGATTCCTGCTTTAGTTCCTGCCCTACTTCTTTCAATGATGGAATGTGACCTGGAAGTAGAAGCTGAAACAAGCCCTTTCTTCCCCTAAATTGTTGGTAGACATGGTGTTTATTCCAGCAACAGAAAGCAAATTAGCATATCCTCTCACTAAAAACATTAATATATTAAAGCTATTTAAATAATATGTATACGAGTGATATGTATATGTTGTCTATATAAGGATATGTACTTATATTTACATGGGCACGTGAGTATAAGAATACACATGTATACACTGTACAGGTATGCATATAAAGCTCTGTGTGTATGTGGGTAGATGTGTATCTGAACTTGAAAAACATGGGAATGAGATTGTAGCTACGGAAATAAAGCAAGAGGTAAGCTCAGTGATATTAACCTGTTCAATAATGCCTAAGAAAATTATTATAGATCTCATTTTAATCTATAAAATAGTACTAATTGCAGTACTTAGATCATTTAGCATATTACTAAGACTGAATGAAATAACATATAAAATATTTAAAGCAGTGCTCAGCACATACTTAAGTAAGAGAAAGGGAATACATCTGTATTCATCTGTTGTTAATAAGAATTCAGTCCTTCCAGAGCTAAAAATATAAAGCACATTTGGGGCAAAATATATCACCTGAGATTTATGTAGTAGATGCTGGAAATGTAATCCTGTATAATCCACTAATGTTCATAACCAGCCATGAGAATTTAACACAGTGTCTTTGTGCTTTGTGCAGGGTTGAAAAGAAAGGGGGAAAAATCAGCCATGAAAAAGCTCACTGGAAAGTTTTTGCCATAAATTTGTCCAAAGACTATTAACTGATATAATAAAGTAAAATCTAATTTGGAAATCTCACAATCCAAAAGTCACTGTCCTAAGCAAAGAGCACTGCTCTGCGTGTAGGTAGTTTGAACTTCAAATGCCCTCCTCTGGCTTATGTGTTGAAGGTCTCAGTTGGTGGTATTGTTTTGGGAAGCAAAGGGAACTTTAGGAGATGAGGTCTTAGTGGAAAAAGTGGATCCCTGGGGGAATGTCTTTGAAGTGTCCTGGCCTCTACTGTTTCCTGGTCACTAGGAGGTTAGCAGCCTCTGTGACACACTTCTGCTATAATGATATTCTGCCTCATTCTAGAGTCGAAGAAACAGACTCAGCTGACCTCGGATTGAAATTTCTGAAACCATGAGTCAAATAAAGCTTTTCTTCTTTAAAATGTTTCTTTTGCGTATCATCAGAACAGTGAAAAGTGGCCAACGCGGTATTATAATGAATGTTGAAAAGCCACAATATAAACCAAGAACAAAGTGGAAGGAGTCAGAGCCCTGCCAACATGAGAACTGAGTCTAAAATCTTCAGACTGAAGAGGCTGAAAAGGATTACAAAAGAATCTATGTGATGAAAGAAATAAAAAGTAGAAGCAGGCAGATCTTTGTGAGTTTAAGGTCTGCCTCGTCTACTTAGTGAGCTCCATAATAGCCAGGGCTACATACGGAGAACCTGTACAAACAAAACAGAACAAACAAACAGAAACCAAACAAATAAAAACAAACAAAACCAAAGCAAAAAGAAAAAGAAAGAAAGAAAGAGAGAGAGAGAGAGAAAAAGAGAGAAAGAGAGAGAGCAAAAAATGGCAGTATCATAACATAGAACAAATTATAATATAAATAGAAAAATATACTCAGATTGCTTAAGTGGCAGAAAAAAAATTTTCAAGAAGAGACTTATTGGGCCACATTAACAGAAAGCAAGAACTTCACCTTCCACAGACTGTGAACAACATCAACAAACAAACAAAACAATAACAAACAAACAAAAAGACCAAATACAAAAGCTCTTCTACAAGTTATGGCTTTAACGCAAACCACTATTAAATTAATTGTCCATCTTCTGTTGTTGCCCTACAGTCAAAAACTACTGACCATGCATTTGCAGCTTCTGTTGAACTTTTGGGGATTTATGTTTTGATCTTAAACTTACTGGAAAGAACTTCTAAATAGACAAGATATATGAAATACAACAGAAACAGATACAAACAGAATAATTACTGTCCCAGTTTCCTTCTCTGTTGTTGTGATAAAACACTGACCAAAATCAGCATGGGTAAGGGTTTTAGTTTGCAGATCAAAGTCCATCACTGAGGGAAGCCAAAGCAGAGACTTGAAGGAGAAACCATGGAGGGCACAGCTTGCAGGCTTCACTGGATGTGCTCAAATCTTTCTCCTTTACAGCCTAGACTGCCTGTCCAGGGATTGAATGACACACAGTGTTCTGGTTCCTTCCTCATTCAGCATCCATCAAGAAAATACCCCACAGATATAAGTACCCATAGTCCACTCTGATTAAATGGAAGCAATTCCTCCATTGAAGTTCCCTCTCCTCAACTGACTCTAATTAGTTTTGGGTTGACAAAAATTATTCATTATAGTACATCCATGAGAGATAGAACAAGATGAGACCTATGATCTCATCAGCGTTGGGTCCAGAGGTAATTTCAACACTACAACAGTTCGGAGAAATCACACAAAGCTAACAGCATCACTGAGATTTGGAAACAGCAAGGATAAGAATGGAGAAAGGTCAAAATGGCTAGTATTTGCATGGCAACATATCAGTAACAGACGAAGAAAATGAATTCCAGAAATATTTGGAGTTCTCTATGAGTCCTAGACTGAATTCCATTTTAGGCATTTGTTATGAGCAACTTTATTGCACCATACAAGGCACCATAGGAAGATTATAAGTGAAGAAATCCCAAGTCCACACAGGGTTGAGAGATACTGAAATTATCAGCCAGGCGTGCAGGACGGATATCAGAAAAGTCAAGCCTTTGTAGTAAGGCCTTGGAGTCCTAGAGTGGTGGCTGTTGTAAACCACCCCAGAAATTGAAGATAAACCTCAATAGGATAGAGGGGACTCTCAGGCAACTGCTAAGCAAATGTCTAAAATGTTTAAAGTAAACAGAATGTAAACACTTGACAACTTAAAAAATCACAATATCTACCACCCAAAGAAAAAAACAGTATAAGACACTGAAAGAAGCACAAATACTTATCCCACAGCAGAAAGTAAAAGCTATATGGAGATTCTGAAATGTCAAGTACAATTGAATTGGCAGATAAAGACACAAAAGCATCCATTATAATTATGCTCAAGGATTTTAAAGAGACATGAAGGACACTTACAAAATAACAAATGAAATGTCTAGCTTTGAAAATGCAATACCTTGAACAAACATTTCACAGGTGTGATATATCAGAGGATTAGAATTTCCTCTAAAAGAAGAGAAAAAGAATCACTGAATTTCATCAGAAAGTTACTATGCAAACAGAAGCATAAAGAGGAAAAAAACTACTGAAAATGGACTCTTTTGAACTATGAGGTAGTATATCATACAGTCTAGTGTCTATAGAAGACTCAGAAAGAAGAGACAAAGAAAAGAAATGGATAGTTTTAAAGAAATAATAGCTGGGAAGCTATGAATTTGATTGATACTCTAAATTTCTAGATTTAAGAGGCTTAATAAAGTAGAATTATGCTAAATACAAAGAATATTATTTCTAAACACATCACAACCAACTGGCTGAGGCCCAACATTCAGGAAAACACTTGAAAAAGCAAATGGCCACGCAAATAAACACCCCGGGACACAGTATTGACAGGAACAAACAAGCCCACCATAGACCTACTTTCAGTAACAAGTAACCTAAAAAGTAATGTGAACAGGTCCTTAAGGCACTGAAAGAAAATTCCTATTAATTTAAAATTCTTCTATTCTAACAAAACATCATTCCAAACTGAATGCGAGACAAAGATGTTTTCAGAAAAATAAAAGCTAGGAGAATTTGTTCCCAGAAGAAATGCTTCATAATTAATGCTAGCAACATCCTTCAGGCTGAAGGAAAATATTTCCCCACACTGATTTAAGAGAGCAGAAAATGATAAAGGGCAGCCTCACTGGTGGTGCTAAGGCGGTCCACTCTTCTACCTAGGGTTCTTCTCTTGCCCTTCTTGCCAGGAATAGAGTGAGCAGACAGTGATGAAAATAGGTAGAATTTTATTTGCCTAGAAGTAGTTAAGAATCAAAATGTGAAGAAGAAATCCTGAGACTGTAGCCGATTGTGGCCACGGATCAACCAGGTTCTCCTGAAAGGGGGGCTGGAAATGAAGAAAGGGACAGAGGGTGAGAGAAAGATGAAGCCAAGACAAAGTTCTCTGATCAAGGCTCGAAGTTTAATGTTCAGCTTTTCAATTTAAAGGGAAAGCCCCACCGAACCCCTTCTTGTTTCATCAGGAGATGGGTGGGGGAACACATTGTTAGTCATTGCTGGAGATAAGTGTGGGAACCCATCCTTAGTCACAGCCCGAGATGTCTCAAGGCAAACTCAGTGGGCAGTTGATTCTTCTAAGTTCCTGTAGCAAGCTGTATGTGCAACCAAGGTAAGTAACTCCACGTAGATCCTATTATTTGGACTACTGTGGTAAACAAGGTCTTTCAGGCCTGCTCAAGGCTGGGGGGGGGGGCACATGAGATCTAGAGTGGCAGCAAGATGCCAGCCAAAAGTGTCTATGTTACAGCTCCATCACCCCAATAGGCTTTGTGTGCCAGCTGAGAGATTATTGACAAGCAGCGCAACTCTAAGTGTTAAGAGGGTCTCAGGATGCCAACTGAGAGCATCCGTTGCCAAGCAATTATGTATAGTTCAGGGCATAAAATAACAGAAGAGGTCTGATGGGCCCAACAAGTCCTGCCATGCAGCTCAAAGTCTGAGATAGTAGTGTTGGTTCTTGAAGCAGAAGGTGGCCCAAGGGCAGGAAACAATTTCCCTACATATAAAGCAGGTGCACTATTTCTTTGAATAAAAGCAGTGGGTACCTTATGTTGGTAAGTCTGCAGTGGATCTTTCTCTGGCAAATCTTAGGGTCATATCCTACCCCACTCCCACTTCCCCACTCCACCCTTGTCATAGCCAGGGGCCAGCTAAGAGCTAGAATGTGGATAGGACCTGGAGTTTGTGTGGGACTCCACCAATTTCAGACTCCAACATTTCCTTCAGCAGTCATCCATCATGACTTTCAATTCTCAGCCTTTATACCCTGTCTTAGACTCAGATGGGCTCCGATTGGCAGGGAAGTGTCTATGCAAATGAGATGCAAAACAGAACCAATCAAGAGATAGCTGTTAAACCCCAAACCTGAGGGTATTTTCAGGTAGGATTTCTGATCTTTTTCCTCTCCGTGTCTTCTTAGATGTTGCACACAAAATGGGGAAAGTGAAAGGAGAAACGGGTGAAATAAATAAACAATCATTATATTTTTTTCTATTTGTTGTCCTACCTCTAACCCTAGTCACCATCCAAAAACACAGCCTATTGGGCTTAGAGGATTGAGTTTAGATTCGGCTACCAGTGACTTTGCTCAAAGCATAATCTCTGCCTGGGTTCCACAGATCTGAACTTCTACAGGAAGTCAAAGGGCACCCAACTGCACTTCACAGTTGATTATATTTAAGGTCTGATGCAACCCTTCGACCTGAGTCGCTAGAATCCTGGGATAACATACATAAACCATCCGTCACACTCGACAGATTTGACTTTTATATTTTGCTTTTAAGTACTTTAGAAACTTACATTATATGATGTGAGATAGGTATTGATTTTTAATCATTTCCATGAATATATAATTTTGCTTAAAAATTTACTAAATGTATTATATTTTCCCACTAATACAAAATGTCTGCTTTATCATGAAGTGTATTTCTATATACATTAGTTTGTTTCTGAAATCTATTTTACTCTGCCAAAATATCTAATTAGAAGACAATATTAGCTTGTTTTAATAACTGTTGTAATAGATTTTTTTTATACTTAGCAGAGAAACAAATCCTCTTACTGGTATTTTTTTCAAAAGATGTTATTGGTTCTTTATATGAATTTTTTTCTTGGTGTACTTAACAATCAATTTGTCTAGTTTCATAAAAATTCTATTAATGTACTGAAGAGTATTGCATTCAATTTATTAAATTGAGAATTTTTTTGTTCCTGTTGATATAATGAGTTTTTTCTCATTTTAGAAAGTGGTCTGACTCACTATTTACAAAAAACAAGGACTAGTTTTTAACTTAAGAACTTTGATGGCCCCACAAGCTTTGTCATCAGTTCATCCAAAAACAACAACATATTATCATCAAGACAAATACATCAAGTGAGACTTTCATATAAATTTTATGCTGTTTATATTAAATCATTTCCCTCCCCTTAAGCAGTTTTGTCTTTCCTCCATCTCAGTAAATGAAATGTTTAGCTACATTGTTGCAAAAGCTCATAATTATAGAGAAAAATGTTTTACCCTCCACAACTAATATATAACCAAGAAAGGAGACTGGTCTTTGAGTTTTACATATTAATTTATCCCAAACCTGTTTTCTTTTTCTCAGAAAGTGTACTTTGCTTTTAAAAGTTACATATGAAAGGACTCTGGCCCTCTCCAGCGTGGTGAGAATGGCTCTGGCAGACTTCATCCTTTTTTCCCCATTCCCTTTGCCTTGCTATAAAATGTTAGAGTACGCTGGACAGTGGTGGCGCACGCCTTTAATCCCAGAACTTGGGAGGCAGAGGCAGGCGGATTTCTGAGTTCGAGGCCAGCCTGGTCTACAGAGTGAGTTCCAGGACAGCCAGGGCTACACAGAGAAACCCTGTCTCAAAAAAACAAAACAAACAAACAAACAAAAAAGGTAGAGAGTACATAACTAAAGCTAGCCCCAAGGTCCAAGGTCCATTTTCTTATTTGGCCACTTCATTCTCCTGAGGCTACTACCAAGGTTTAACTATGAAGTATGGAAGTGCAGAGATCGAAAGCTCACCTAATGAACACGCTCAATTAAAATTAAACACCGCATCCTAACACAGGGTTTCCCATTTTACCTTTAGAAATCACCATTTTCCTATAGGCTTTGTCTGTCTCCTCTCTATCCAGAGGCACAAATACCCCCCCCCACACCCCGTACTCCGCCCCCCATTCCCTTCCCCTTCTCTTTCATCTTTGTTTCTTATTCCCTGCCCTTTGTCCCTTTGGGGCAAATAAATCTCCTTTGTGCTGAGAACAGGATCTTGGTGGGGGTGGGGTGGGGGGGGAATTGGGACCCAGACCAATACTTTTCATAATAGCATATACAATAGCAGATTTCTCTGTGATCACCATACATGCTGGTTATGAATGCTGCTCACTCTCACCCTCCTTTTCCACTTTGTGTCATGGGTCACCTTCTTCCACCAAAAGGTCATTTTTATGACTGGTTAACGATTCATACAACATTTCCTTTATCCACTTGTGGTTTGGCTAAGGATGTCCTCCCACAGGCTCATAGGTTGAATGCTTAGTCATCAGAGGATGGCACTTTCTGAAAGATTTAGGAGGTGTGGCCTTGTTGGAAGAAGTGCACCAGCGGAGGTGGGCTATGAAGTTTTCAGTGCCCAAGCCAAGCCCAGTGCCTCACTCTTCCTGCTGCCTATAGATGCAAATGCAGACTTCACAACGACATCTCCAGCACCTAATGCCTCATGCTGCTGTGCTGATAATGGACTAAACCTCTAAAACTGTAAGCAAGCCCCAATTAAATTCTCTCTTTAATAAGCATTGCTGTGGCCATGGTGACTCTTCACCAAAATAAAGCACTAAGACACCAGTGAAACCTTCCCACCCTAAATCTATCTGGTAGTCCCTCTGGGTCATTATAGCGCTACCTGTCAGGTGACATATTGGAAGTAAGACTGAGGCTGCCATCTCATTGCATGTGCAATCAGGAAGCAAAGGCTGATGAATGTTTATGCTCACGTCATCATTTTTATTCATTGTAGTTCCCCAGCCTAGAGAATGGTGTCATAGTGAGTGGGTCTTCCCTCCTCATTAACCTCATTTAGATAATCCCTCAGAGGCACAAGAAGCCTGTCACCTAGGTGATTCTAGATCCTATCAAATTGATAATACAGATTAATCATCATCAGAGATATAGGGTTAACATATCCCTAAGATACCTTGTTTTTCCCCACAAAAAAATAGACAGAAAGAGAAAAGGAGGTATTACTGTGAATCATGTTCGCTGACTGACAGTAAGAGTCCCCCATTAAATAGGTCAGACAAAATGACTTCCTTGTCCTAGAAAGTCAATAAATATATCAGCAAGATAAGAGAGAGCCGTGTGCCAGGGAGGTTATTGCAGATAGTAAAATCGAGGAAAGCCTTCGAGAGGTGATATTCAAGATTTGAATAAGCTGCTTTCAGGAAGAGTATGAGAAGTAGGAGGTCCAGATGTTCCTAAGGAAAGAAGAACTAGAAAGGACTTGTTCCGTTCAAGCACACACACAGGCACACACAAACTCAGTTGGAATTATCAAAGTGAAGAGAAATATGGTGGAAAATAAAAACAAGCACGAGTTTGGAGGCTTTTTGCTGTACATTTTATTCTAAAACCAGCCAATTCTAAAAACATATGTAAGCAAGCAGGAACTTGTTTTTAACTTGAAGAGAGACTTTTGACTACTTGTGAGGATCAGAGAAAGCTAGATTGTGTCCTAGTAGAGGAGGAAGGGTCCCTAGAGGGATCAGAGACAACAAAACAGGAAATATCAGGGGCTGGTGGCTGCCCAATCCAGTTTTAGGAGTGAGCTGGTGAGCTTTCTCACAAGGGTATGAGTGCTGCCTCTATCTCCTTGCCAACCTCTTGCCACTCCCCTCACTCTCATTCCAGTCTCCACTGCCTAACAGCTTTAAGTCTCCAAACAGAGAGAGAAGCCAATGTGTAACGTGTCTCCTTGTGATACTGGCGTGTGCTCACCGTTGCTCATTAGCCTGCTGGAAGCCTAAAGAGTAACCTAACCTATTTTCTGGCTCAGAGTAGCTTCAGCGTCTAGCTCCTTGGTCCAATGTCCTACTTTTTGGAAAAATGCCATGCCATGCAGAACTAAGGGAGCCTCTTACAGTACTGAGCTTCACCTGAGCCCCGTGTCCTTGGAAAGACATTCATCTCTCTCTCTCTCTCTCTCTCTCTCTCTCTCTCTCTCTCTCTCTCTCTCTCTCTCCCTCCCTCCCTCCCTCC
>NW_021604710.1:2216390-2265597 GCF_004785775.1 Grammomys surdaster | reverse complement strand
TGTGTGTGTGTGTGTGTGTGTGTGCGCGCGTGTGCTTTTGTTAGTGTCTTAGTGGAAGAAGTTAAAGCGTATTCATGCTACTAAACTAGTTACACAAAATTGTAAACTTTCTATTCAGTCAGATGACCTTGGCCCTCCCAATGGCAAAAGAACCCTGCCAGCAAATCACCACAGCTAAGATATGTCTCCTGTCCCCCATAAAGATCAAAGGCAAAGCCATTCTGCCCAGATATTATGACCTCCTTAATTTCCCACTGCATTCTTGCCTGTCACAGAAAAGGGAAATAGCACAGCCTTTTCATATCCTGAGGAAACACATAATCTACTGATAAGATATTCCTTTGTGAAAGTTCTAAGGATTTAAAACAGAGCCCTAAGTAAAACCAAAAAGTAACAGACAAACAAATAACTAATGCTGGTGTATAGGAAAGGACAGAATCTCACATGTGTACACCTGGTAAAAAGAATGCCTAGGAAAGACTATCAGAGCTACAACCTGTGGAGAGCCACTGTGGCCCTACTCAGAAAATACATCTGCAGTGACATATATCCAACAGTTGCCTGTTTATAGATGTAATGATGTCATCCTTATTGTTGAACCTTGAAACAAGAAATGTTATTTTAAAACACTTATGTAATCTTCCTCATTTTGTCTTTAACACACCCCATTCCTTTATCTCTTCCAATCTGTTTCTGTTCTTTGCTTCTACGGCATGTGTGTTTTACATAGTAATGTTTACTACTTATTCCAAGTAGCATTACTCCAAGTCTCTCTGTGTTTTATAGAGTGACAGCAAAAGTACAAAAGGAGTTCTGCCAGGTGCAATAAACATTAAATTTAAAACTACAGAGACAAGGTCATTATTTAATTCAAGAAGAAGAAACAGCCATTGTAAATATAGAGGTAGGTACTCACTTATAAAAAACAAGATCTGAGAGATACACAGACAAAAATGTATTACTGTTGGAGAACTCTGCAAGTGTCACTGCCACCAGAGAAAAGATGAAAGAGTCTTGAGAGGCAAGAAGGAAAACTTGGTTCAGCCTCACTTAGACAGCGCTGCTTCAAACTTCCAGAGAGTATGACACCAGGTTGTTTATTGTAAGCATAGTTAAGTACAGTACAATTTGAGATCGGGGTCTTCCTGGTGTAATAAAAATTCTCTGTGCACAAGGAGGCATACTGACATCAAAAGTCAACTCAAAGTTCATGCCACTTCCTCCAAGAAGATGGGTTCTAGAGATAGGCTACATATATTAGCTTACGGGCCCAGGAAAGGCTATAGAGCAGTCTCTATTATATAGATAGTGAAGTCATTTGGCCTATACGGTACATATGACATCTCCCCTATGGATGGATTGACTGAGAAACAAGGATAAAGATACAGGCCTAGGGAGAAAGAGTCTGGGACAAACATTCTGGAGGATTTGGGAGAGATCTGGCTCTACATAAAGCAAAGGTCACCACACCATTAACAATATCCACTCCCAGACTTCTGGGTGGAAAACAAGCATTTCCTTTTTTTGACGAGACACCCTGCATGGTTACTATTCCTGATTTCCCTAGTTATCTGTGGGCACAACGACCTTTGTGCTCCCAACATCCTGCTTTCAGTAACGGACATATTTCTGCCTCTCTCACAAAGTAAAAATAACCAAAGAAAAACCCAGAAACACGTAAGAGTTAAACTACGTAAGCACCAAGTAGACATAACAAATACTTCAGAGTAAGTTAACCAGTAGCTACAGAATACACATTTCTCTCAGATACATGGACACATTCTCTAGCGAGGTATAATGGCTAATTTTGGTTGTCAACTGAATCGTATTAAGAATCACCAGGGTATTCTTTGAATTAATCGAGGTAGGAAGACCCACCTGAATAAGAGCAACATCATTCAATTGGCTGAGGTCTCAGACTGAATTTTTTTTAAAAAGTAATTGAGCTAAACACTAGTATTCATCTCTCTGCTTCCAAAGTGTAGACACAGTGCTATCAACAGTTGCTTCACACTTCCTCACCATGAAGTACCTGTACCTTTGAACTGTGAGTCAAAACTACCCCTCACCCCTTTTAAATAGCTTCTATCTGGTGATTTTTCCTAGCAATCCTTAAGATAACTAACACAATAGGCTATACACTAGGCCTCAAAATGAACCTCAAAAGTTTTCAAAATTAAAATCTTAGCATGTATTTTCTCTAACAACAAGGGAAAAATAAAAACTTGAAATCAACACGAGAAACTTCAGAAAATTTACAGATATAGTAAATTAAAGGAAAACCACATTGTTTTTTTTTTTTTTGAATGACCAATTGGTTAATGAAAAACTCAAAATGGAGATAAATTTTTTTTTCTTGAAGAAATAAATTTACACAACACAACGAAACACTGAGGAATAACACCCCAAGCAGTTCTAAGTGGCAGTACCAGCAGTGTCTATATACAAATAATGTAAAAAAAAAAAAAGAAAAGCAACACCCACAAATACAAAAAAAAAAAAAACCCAAAGAGAACATAAGTAAATGAAATAGAGCCAAAATCTTCTGGGCTGATGACTTAGGCTCACCTTGGAGTAAATTGTAACCAGGCAGCTGTTTTGCCATCCATTTGACTCAGTCACCATCTTAGTAAGGTTAAAAGTCACGTGGCATATGACATTTCAGCCGTCATGGCTAATTGTGACCTCTACTTATTGTATTGCCTGTCTTAGACTAAGGAAGCAGGTTCTCAAGATGGTTTATTTTAAAATGGAGTCATATAGAAAAAACCAAACATGGCATTTGGTAACGTGATGATAGGAAAGGATCAGAAAAATAAGGTCCCCAGCCTCTGTGGACTGTATTTATGCTTTAAAGTTTTACTTTGAAACTAAAGGATCTTTAATTCAAGAATTATAACTTTTAAGGCTTAAACGTAACAGAGATAAAATTATAAATCCTAATCCAATAGAAGAGTTATTGTCTTATTGTAAGATAGCCAAATTAATGACCAATCATGCTAAGTACAAATGTAATTTATTTACAGAGATGAGCTTGGAAGACGAGACTGTTTTTATCTCCCGTTATATACACTTTTATTTCCCGCCACACAATACTCTGCGTATGTTGTCAAAACTAAGCCCAAAGCAAGCAAAGCAAGTTTAAAGGACACTTAAAGTCTATTTAATGTAATATAGTATTCAAAACCATGTATGTAAAAATTGGTTATAAAAGATTGGATGTGTTCTCTTTTTCCTTCTCTTTCTCTCTCCTTGCCCTGCCTCCTATGTGTTCCTGGCTGGCCTCTTCCCTTCTTTCTTTCTCCTCTCTTTTTCTATTCTTTTCTGCCTCTGCTCCATTCCTTACAGCCCCTTCTCATGTCTCAAATAAACTTTATTTTATACTAGAAAAAAAAAAGATTGGATGCTTGCATAAAATGGGATAAATTCATGGTACATCTACATGACATGAAACCCTCAGACACAAGTAGTTCAGTTTGCTGGGGTACAAGCTCCCTTGGAGGGAGCAGTATCCCACCAGAGTAAGTGTTGCATGTTAGCCTTATTACAAGACAAGGATGCATGGAAAATAAAGGAGCCAGAAGTCTGCTGTTTCTGCCCCCTGCATCATAGGCCTGACCAACTTCTGGCTGTATATGTCTGACCAAGCTGTAGCTAGGCCAAAACATCCTTCTTCTTGTGTAAAGCTTCTCATGTCTCAGGTGACAGGGATGCAGTCTCTTAGCCAATGAAGGATCTAGAGTCTACACCTAAATCCTAAACGTCTCAAACAACAGAGAGGCAAATGGCAACTACTCTGTTCTCATTCTGTCTCCTGAGGATGCTGAGAACAGAGGAACCTTGTACGTAAGTCTATCACTGACTGGCAAGGTCCCTCTACTCTAATTCAATTAATCATACCCTTTATTTCAGCATTCAAGTCTCCTTAGCACAAGCTAATTCAGGGCCCACAGCCTAGTCAGCAATATTCCCTCTATAAAGAGGGATGCCAAACACTCTGTCATCAAACAGTTTTGAAAGTTATTCAGAATATCCAAGTGGTGTCTTTGAAAGTTGACTCTATATCTGTAGAGTAGACAAATCATTCTATTAAGTGATATCCCAAGCCCTCAGACGCTTCAGGAGGAGATAACAGATGAAGAACATTCTCTCTAATTGGAGCTCACCTGTGGACCTTTAAGAATGTAACCTAGTCTCTACCCATATAGAGAGCTGCAGGGCCAGTGTGTGTGCTCTTAACTTAAAGCCTACAAGGGAGATAAGGGCTTTGGTAGTGATGCTTGTGAATATTTTCAAAAATAATTCCAAAAGCCAAAAGCTCATTTAATTTGGTTACCTTCCTTTATAAATTAGGCCCCTAAACAATCGATCTTTTTTTTTTTTTCTTAGACAGGTTTTTCTTGTTCTGTGTAGCCCCGGCTAGCATGGAACTTGTGCTCTACACCAGTCTGGCCTCGAACTCACAGAGATCCACCTGCCTTTGTCTCCTGACTGTTGGGATTAAAAGTGGGAGCCACCACTGCCCGGCCAATTAATTGATTTTAAATAGAATGATGTTAAAAAATATGCTTACTGCTGTAGGTATGTGGTGACCTAGAGATCTGCCCACTGGCAAGAGAAGCAAAGAGTTGGATTTAGCTTTCTTTTTAATTCAGTCTATCATGGTAATTATTTATTACAGATTTGACATGACTGACTGCTTTCATCTGTCATCTGTTGGCTGAGTGTATGGAATGAGGATGCAGAGATTTGTAAAAATGTCTGCTAATAGGGTTCACTTTAGGAAACCATTTTGGTTGTTCCATGTAAACTTTGTAAAACAAATGATTTACTTTTTGCATGCTGTCACTGACATGCAGTAACTTACAATATTGTAAAATATTCTAGAGAAGTACCTGTTGAAAAGGCAAGGCAGTCACTGTTCTCTGCATGTATTTTTAAATTGGGAAGTAAAAATAATTTATTTTTGATAGAAGGAAATTGTCACTTTTCTTAGCCTGACAATATAAGATATATTTACTCTACATAGATAAGCTATGGTCATTTAAGCCGAAAGTCCCAATTTTTAAAATTTCACCTTGTCAAATGGTTTCTAACCAAAACTCGTGCTTTAATGAGATACCATTTTTCTTCATTAATAATCGCTGGTATTGCTAATATTTTAAACAAGCATACTAAGTTTATCATATGTGGAAGCAAGGACTATTACTTAGACACTTTCTATTCAGATTCAATCCTTAGGTGATGACTTTGTTTGATTTCTCTTTACAAAGATTCCAGGGGCTTGTTTCTTATGCAGGAGTTTGATATATTAAACCATCTAATTGTAGTTTCCTGAACTTTCTATAAAACTCTTGTCATGGTCCAGCCAGCCCTACAATTTCACTTAACCTTAATTTTATACTTAACCTTATATTGATTCATGTTAACCTTGAAATAAAATTTTTCTTCCTGTAACTTTTATCTCTTAATGTTCCCCACCAAGTTGTACAGGTATTACCTCCTGGCTTATGCTCTGGACTTCCGCCAGCTGTTAGGTTTATCATGGCTCCTTGTATGGACCCTTTTCTGAGACACTCTGCTGCTCCTCTCCTCTATCGTATGCCAGCTCCAAGCAGTCACAAACTGTTTGACATCCCCAAGCTTTGAGAAGAAGTTTGGGTACCCTCTGAAAGTGGACAAATAGGCTATGGGCCATCCACCTTATTTTCCTTGTTGCCACTCTGGACATTGCTTTTGAGGACTTGGAACTAAAACACCTGACCTAAAGCCTTCTTTGCATAATTATCCGTTGTGTCTCACCAGCTTAGGTTGGTTTAATCTGGTCTTCAGGGTCAGCTCAACTCTTTGACTGCTTTAGTCCTCCAAAATGAAAAAGGACTAGATCTGACTCCAGCTAAGGATGGCATTTGTGCCCTCTTCTGTGATCAATGCTACTTCCATGTCACCAAATCCTAACGGGTTTGAAATGGGGCCTAGGGCCTTGCAACAGGGACCAGAAAAATTCAACCACAATCCTCCTATGTATGGGCTTCTGGTTTCTTCCTCCACCTATCCCCTATAAATAGAAATGTCACTTTTATTTCCTCAGATGATGAGATAAAATGAGAGTTGTACCCAAGCTTTATGAATACATGGCTTTAGCTGAGCACAGAATGATTCTATGTAACTATCCCTGGGCCTAGACTTGGAAGCTTCTAGTCTCCACATAATATTCTACAAGCAGGGACTATGAAGGCATCAGGTCCAGATCTCTGTATGTTAACCTTATGTTTATTGAATTTGTATTCATTTGCAAAGATATCATGATAAAGAGATGGATAAAAAATGTTTTGTATGTGGTTAAATATTCTTTGGCTATAAAAATAAAATAATGGCATTTACAGAAATATGGATGGGACTGGAGGACATTACAACTATCAAGAGAAGTAAGTTGGTAAAGAAAGGCAGATAGTGTGTGTTCTTACTGTTAGCTAGAAACTAGAATGGTGATATCAAAGGAGGAGAAAGTTGAGTAGTGGTCATCAGCTTTCTGCTGACTAAGCTCACCCCTTCTCATTCTTTCAGAACTCTGGCTGGCTGGTTCAACTCAGGTGTCCTGGCTCAAACTCTTCTCCAAGCTGACTGATCCAATCTGCCTTCTCTCAGCGTCTCACTGAATTGCTCTACTTAGCCTCAAACTAACTCTCATAATTTGTTCTAAATTTCTGGCTCCTTTTTATTCTCTGGCTTTAACTGCCTCTGTTGACCTGAACTGAACTGCATGCACTAACAAACTCAACTGCATTGCACCACATTCACTGCACTGACTTCCAACAGAGTCTTTCTTCCTACACTGCTCTTAAATAATCTCTCTTTCCTTTTTGTTCTCCTTAGAGTTGGTTGTATCCTATCTCTGATACATTCTGTCAAATCTTTCTCTGATTCATCACTTTTTTTGACTCCTCAATTAGGTGATATTGTTTGGGATTAAAGGTGTGTACTGAGGGCACGTCTGTATTTTGGCCAGAAGGGTTAAGGGTGTATAGAGTGTCTGAATTCCAGCTGGATCACACAGACCTAGAAGGTCATTGGATCTGGTCAGACCCATCATATTAGTGGATTAAAATTCCTCTACAATCTCTACTCTGAATCCACCCCTGGAGCACTCCTTTCCTCCTTATTTTCCTTTTACTTACATTTTTATCCTGTCTTTTAAATGCTTTACTTACTGAACTTCACTCTACAACCAAACAAATGTTCCATACAAGCTTTCCTAATAGCTCTCACTCTACAACAGTTCCATTTGTTCTTGAACATCTGCAAAAAGACCTTTTAGATCAGCGGCTCTCTGTCGGGTGCTGGGCTGGGAGAAGCAGTTGGGTACCTGGCTGAGCAAGTCTTGAACCCCGGGACCATTATCTGGATGGCAGGTGTTCCGCTTTTGCCCACAGGCCTTAGTTCTTTTCATTCAACTTTGGCCCTCCACGGCCCTTCCCAAAGAGAGGTCTGTGACTGACAGTCACGAGGAACAGTGCCTCAGGCTCTCCCACATGTAGATAAGGTATCTCCAAGCTCTCAGAGGAAGCCAATAGGCATTATCTGCTGCCAGACCCTAACCCACCCTGAAACCGTATATAAGGGCTCTATTCTGGAGAAGTAAAGGTGTGCTCGAGAATCATCCTGGTGTCTGAAAGTTTCTGTCGAACGAGCTGTAACACTAGAGCTGTAACACTTAGGGAGAGATCTGCTCTCCCAGAACCTTCCTGGGGCACCAAGCTGCTTCCTCGCCAGCTAGCCGGCTTCCTATAGGCCCAGCCTGGGCCGGCTGAGCGATGAGAAACAGGTGGTGCACCTGGGAGGGACCGAGCGGCGACAGTGGAGACTCACAGAGGCGACAGTGGGGGCAGGCGATCTCTCCTCCCTGATCGAACTCTGTACTCTTTGGCCCAGACCTCTCACTCCAGGCCTGGCCGGAGACCAAAGGACAGTGGAGACACAGGCAGAGGCATCCGCAGAGATGGTAGCAGACCCTCCCTGCTCTCACTCTGTCCTCAGCCAGGAGATCGTCATGGGACACCCTCCGAAACCGGAGACCCACAATTCTCAATCTCCTTAGTTCTGTGACTCGTTACTACGGTTCCTCATGTTGTGGTGACCCCTAACCATAAAATTACTTCACTGCTACTTCCACTACCATTGGGGAAACACCGAAGTTTACTTCGGTGAATTACTGCTACTTCATCACTGTAATTTTGCTGCTGTTATGAAACATAATGTAAACTTCGGTGTTTCCCAATGGTTTTAGAAGAATCCTGTGGTAAGGTCATTTAACCCACAGGTTGAGAACTGATGTGTTAGACACTGTGGTAAAACTCTAGCTAAAAGGGGCCTTCACCCCTTTTATCCTAGTCCAGATACAATTCTCTCCATTAATCCTGTAGTTTCTCCTGTTCCTTGTCTTTGATGCTCTGTAGCCCCCTGCTACTTCTGCTAGTACATTTTTGTGTAACTGTCTGTCTGGCAATGGACCAGTCACTGTCACCCTGAATCAACTCCATGCCATTTTCTTCTCACTGGCCCACTCTGTTCCTCCTGCCTCTTTTCCTCCCTGTCCTTCAACCTTTCCAGATAATCTCTCAATTTTACTCTGTAAACGAAGCCTCTAAAAGTATCTAGTAACTATCCAAGTCCCTTTAAGAAGACAGGATGGCAATTGCCTGAACTATTGCAGGTAATCAAGTTAAGTTTCTAACCATGCTCGAGGGCTAGATGACTCCCTCTTCAATGGAGCCTGAACTACCCCCTTCAATAGAGACTCTCCTCAGAAAACACCTATAACACCCTTGCCTTGCATTATTTTGTAATGCCTTTCAGAGTTCAGGATAGCTTCCTAATGAAAGATTACAATTCCTAGCTTCCCTATGAACTACGGGGCAATCCACTGAACAAGCACTATAAGGTCCCATCTTCTTCTGTAGGTATTTTGTCCATCTGTGAATGTGGGTTACAAAGTGCCCCCTTGCTGTGAATAAACATTGTCCCACTTAAGGTTAGACTAAGCTTCTTTCCCCACCTCCTGCCCCCCACCCTCACTCCTCTCTACAATTGTTCTTTAATCTAACACTCACTACTTCAACTTATCTATGTATTTAATGGAATCTTTGCCAAAATACCCATACTTTTCACAGACAGAAAATATTTTGAACCACAAAAGAGCCCAACCAAATAGCTAAAGTTTTCTGAACAAAGTGGTAGATCTCCCAATATTTGTTTTCAAAGTACACTGGAAGTGACAGTAATCAAAACAGCCACTTAAAACCAGACACACAAACCAATAGAAAAGACAACCCAGCCAGAGTTTGAGTCCCTGTTTTTACAGTCAGTTGATGTCAATAAAATCGTATTTTGGAGAAGGTGCTATCCTTTTGTGCAAGGTTCTGTGGAAACTGGACATCTGTATGCAAAGGAAAAAAAAACTAGACACCTATATTCTACTGTGTATAAAAGTCAATGAACAATGGATCAAGGCTTAAGTATAAGAGTATAAGATGTGAGAATTCCAGAAGACAATATAAGAAAAACACTTAGACATTGGTCTTTTCTTGTCTGTCTGTCTGTCTGTCTGTCTGTCTCTCTCTCTCTCTCTCTTTCTTTCTTTCTGTCATGATCCAGAAAGCATAAACAACAAAAGCAAAAGTAAATATTGGGTCTTTACTGAGCTAAACATGCTTTGATATAGCAAATTAAAAATATCAACATATCAACATTAAAAAATGTCAGCGGCTGGAGACAAACAGAACTGAAGGTGCTATGTTAGATTGTTTACTGTACAAGTGACTGATTTTCAGAATGTGTAAGGAATGTGAATGAAAAAGGGGAACAAAAAGAAAAGACATGGCTGCTCCTAGATATGGTGAGGGAGAATGTTTATTGTAGATAAGAGGGAGAGCATAGTCAGAGCCAGGGACATCTGGGAGACCACTGAGCTGACCCATGTGAGGAGAGGGGAAAAGAGAGAGCCAGGAGAGTAGATGGTAGACAAAAGGGACCAGGTAACTAAAGTGGCTGGATCATATGGGAAGGGCAGCCCAGCTACTGGGCTGGAGACTTTTAGGGTAGGAGGTAGGGTATGCCATCCACACCCTGTAACAGGTAGGAACTGAAGGATACTGAGAGAACCTGACAGGCAGGTCCAGATTAGTATGTTAAATAGGTGCCTCAGTTGGCTTTTTGTCATGGGTTTGAGACCTGACAGCTTTGTGACACAACCATGGCAACAAATAATCTAAATTAAAAGTGGGCCAATGACTCCAATAGCCATGTGTCAAGAAAGGATGCATACATGGCCAAAAAGTATAAGCAATACTGCCCACCATCGCAAATCCTCAGGGGGATAAAATAAAACCACACTACGATATCAACATGAGAGACATGGGAGATGGATGCAAGGGGCAGTGACAGGGATACTTACAAAGGGGAAAGAAAGGAAGCAGGACAAGGATGCAGAGAAAGAGAAACACAATCACGGTTAGTGGAAGTTTAAGTTAGCATAGACCTATGGAAAACACAATGGAAATTCCTTAAATAAACAGAAGATAGAACTACCATATGGTCTACTAATCCCATTACTGGGCATATATCCAAAAAGAATGGAAAACACTCTGTCAAACGCTCTGCACTCTTAGGTTTATTGAATTAGTATTCATTTGTAAAGATATCGTGATAGAGAAATGATATTCTTCAGTTATAAGAATAATGAAATAATGGCATTTACAGAAGTATGAATGGGACTGGAGAGCATTATAGCTACCAAGTGAAGTAAGTATGGTAAAGAAAGGCAAATAGTGTATGTTCTTACTGTTAGCTAGAAGTTAAAATGCTGACATCAAAATCGGAATTAAATAGTGATTGCCCAAGTTTGGGAAGTGTATTTTGAATCTTTAAAAGGAAAGAAATGGATGTTTGAGTTAAAAAGACATGTATCTATTACCCGACTGGGGTGGGTGGGTACATCAGTTAGCAGAACGTTTACCTAGCAGGATACCCAGCACTACCTTAACTTGACATAGTAGTCATGACTGAAATAGCAGTACTTAGGAGGAAGAAACAGGAGGACCAAATGTATGAAGTCATCTTCCGTTACATAGTGATTTTGAGGCTAGCCTGGTATACCTGGAACTGGTTTTTAAACGCAGGGATCTGTCTCTGCTATTCCTAGGCCATCAGGAGACCTACGGGCTCTCAGAATTTCTGAGTCCTCATCTATGCTGGCTTGGAGGTGTTCGTGGTGAAACTTTGGCTCTTTGGCTTTGCTTAGTGTTGAAAAAAAGCTGCTTTCCTACAACGTGGTGATTCATTTTAAAGGATTTCCATTGGTCTGTTTACAAAGCACTGTTTGTGCAAAGCACAGGAAACAGGAGATGAAAGAGAAGGTGGATTCAGGGGACTGGGTGTGACAGATGGCCGAAGGTGGACAGACTTCTCCACTGTGTAGGAAACCGAGGGCAGCAGGCTGGTACTATGCTCCCCGCGGCTTCTAGAAGCTACGCAGGCAGCAGCCTGGGACAGCTCCGGAAGGGGCGGGGTTCTGCGCTCGCACACCAAGCCTCCTCCGGCGAACAAGCCCCAGGCCCCGCAGCCGAGCGCCGAGCTGCCGATCCGTCACTCCCGCAGCCCTCGCTCGGGTCGCTCGTGGCTCCACCCGCCATTGTGTAAGTGCGCGGCTGCCCGCGCGGGCTGGCGGGGCGGGGGCGCGGGAGGGAGGGAGGCCGCCCCTCGCCGCCAGTGCCCGGATGGAAGCTGGCGGGTCTGGGTGACTGGAGGCGGTGGTCGGAGCCCGAGTTGGAGCTGGAGCTCGGTTGGGATCCCGGTCATCTAGCCTCTGCCTGGGACTTTCCCCTGCGCACCCCTGCATCTTTCTGGCCTCCCGCGGTGCCTGGTCCAAAGTGCCTGCCGCGGGATGCTTACTCTTGTCGCAGAATTACGTTTGGGAAAGTTTAACTTAGGACTTCTTTTCTTTTCCATACAGAACCCATACCCCGCTATGGAGCATGTCTTTACCCCGCTGGAGCCCCTGCTACCCACGGGTACCGTATTCCTTACCATGCTACAGTGTCAGCACGAGCCCCGCACAGGGACACATTCCTATCCTGAAGGCCTTAACCCCAAACTCGGTTTTCTCGTTCCGGTGGGCAAGTTGAGCCATCACACCCGTGCCTCTGTTTCCCGGTTTGAAAGTGAATGTAAATATGTAGTCTTTGCCCTGTGGAACTTTTGTGAGGACTGAGCGAGTTGATACAGTTTGTATGCTCTACCTGAGGTTCCAAGAGTAAACATTCAACATGCTGAACACACATATCCAACAGTGAAACATTTGACACTGGGAAGACGAGAGATGTCAATAGCTGCCAGTCAAAGACGCCTTTCTAATCACCTTGAAAGTACTTGAACTTAGTACAAGATCAGTACATGGTTATATACAGTTGGTTTAACCCTAAGGATTTTAATTTTTATTATAAACTTTTTTTGGTGCTGGGGATCGAGTCCAGAGCCTTGAAAATGCTAGGCAAAATACTCTTATCAGTAAACTGTGTGCCCAGCCCCGATAATTTCAAACTTTGAAATTATCGGGCTCTTCATGGTAATGTGTAGAATGAGTTTTATTAGTAGCATTTATTCTTACGTAATTTGACTACAGTGAGAAATTGTAAGGCTAGATTATTTAATTTTCAAATTAGATTTTGAGTCTGAGCTTGTGTAGGCACATATGCATATGGATGTCAGGTGTCAGTCTTTGGTGTTGTTCCTCAGTGCTATCCACTTTGTTTTTGGATTACACACTGGCCTGGAAATTGATTAGGCTAGACTGGGTGGCTGGCAAATTTGATAGGGACTCCAGGTATCTTAATGGGGCCACCTCCCTAGATCTAGGATTATAAGTGTTAGCCACTATGCCATGTATTTTTATGTGGTTTCTGAGATCGAATTCAAGTCTTGCTGCTTTCTTGATTGAACTGTCCACGCCTCCAGCCCCCTTTTCCCAATTAGTGTTTATTGTGTTTGTACAGTATAGAATTTTGGATTCATCATCTGTTTTAGATGAAACATTTTCCCATGGTCGCCTTTAGTCTTTATAAGCGTGTGCATCCAGGGGTCTTGTTCTGAGTTTTGAATTTGACTTGTACTGATGGGAAAAGCCAAAGGCTACAGTAATAACAGTAGGTAATATTGATCTTCATGTACAGTCATGTGTCCCTTAAGGGCTGAGATGAGTTCTAAGAAACATAAGGCCAGCGAGTCTGTCATTGTGTGAACATACTAGAGTCTATCTGTACATATTAAGAGGGAGACCATGACGCTGATGACCAGACCATGGTCCTGTGAACCACCTTGTATATCTGTATATCGTTAGTGCATTGGTGATTCCTTTTATATAGGTGAGGAAAATAGTGATAGACTGAGAATTAAAACAGTTTTTTTTTAAATTAATGTGATTATGAGGTTTCCAGTTTATTGCTGTAAACAGTTTTTCAGACATAAAGCATCACAACATCTTGTAAATTAAATTTCACAGTTTTTAATTATCTAATAATGGCAGAACCAATAGCATTTCTAGAAATAAACATTTGATCCTGGTGTGCTTGCTGACATTCAGATCGCTTACTAAGAATGTTAGTGTGTGAAAAATTGTCAATGTTTTCTGCCTTGAAAGAAGTACAGAGAGGGCTAAGTGGTATAAGATGATGTTGAAGAATTTGAATCTATGGGTTTTAGTGTTAGTTCTGCCGCTTAGTGGTTCTCAGACCTTATGGTTCAGTTTCTTCAACTGGAGAGCAGAGGTATGTCATGGGGCGATTGGCACTATCAATGAATACATGTAAAGCAATTGGATTCAATAGCTAGGAGCTATTAGATTCAATGGCAAAATCTGAGAGGGAACAAAATGGCCCTGGGAGTTCAGGGCCAGTTCTGATGTGGGAGTAGTAATGTACAGGAATTGAATCCCTTTGCCTTCAATTTTATTACAGGCTCAGTGGAGAAGCCTTGACTCTTTAATTTCGTGCATTTTTATGTCTACACTGCAGCAAGGTCTGTAACACTGTGGTATAGATACCCGTGTCAAGTACAAAATCACCAAGCCAGGATCAGTGCTCCTGGGGTGGTTTTCAGAATTTCTTCCTCTGTATTCCCGTCTCATTTTTAGCTTTGGCCTTGAAAACAGGGTCCAGAGGCATGTTTCTGTTGACTTTAGATCCGTGTACGAAAATTGAGTGGTAACTATGAGGCTGGCGCCGTGCCTAGTCATATATAGTAATTTAGGAAGTATTGAAGGTTATTTATTTATTGTAGGGCTTTTTTTTTTTAATGAGGTAAATAAAGCATTTCCCAAACTGCTACTATTTTACTGTAGACTTCTGGAAATAACTGTTAATACTTATTTCAAACAAAAAGGAAATGTATTATAGATTGTTTTGTAGATGACTATTTTGGAATAGTGAGTTAAGATGTATATGTATTTTAACTTTGGATATTTTACTAGATGTTGTTCACTTTTTCCCAAAGAAAGTAGAAGTGTTTCTAAGGAAACAGACCATTCTACTTAGTGGAGAGGATCATTGTAAAGTTACATGACAGCTAGGGGCTCAGCTTAGTGGTATAGTATGTGCTTTGCATGTCTGTGGCTTGTGCTTCATCCTCACTAAAGGCAACAGCTTTACGCCTTCTTCTGAAGTGTGGGCTCAAATGTTTAAGTAACTAAACTTAGAAAGTAACTCTCTCTTTTCTATCAAGTTCCGTTGACTTCTTTGTTGTGGATCATATAGAGAAATATCTTACTATTTTTTCCCTCCCTCCCTCCCTCCCTCCCGTGTCTCGACCTCTTTGGCTGTGGATACACCCTCTCCTTCTTTCTTTTCTTGTTTTGTCACTTCAACCTTGCTACACAGTGAAGGCCTCAGAGCTTCTGGTCCCCACATCTCCTCTGTTGTGATTACAGATGCTTTCACCACCACACCTGATTTGATGGAGTAGTGGGGATCCATCCTAGGGCTCTAAAGAACCCTACCCACTGGACTCTATCTCCAGACCAAGTTTTCTGTTTTTCCAATTAGCAAGGCACATTCAAATTGGTCTATTTTAAGGGTCATATTATTAAAGTTTGTATGGTTCCTCTCATATATTTCATACTTTGAAAACAGTTTTTTGAAACTTAATGCACATATTATCAATTGGGTAAATTCCTAGGAATGAATTTGTTGAGTGAAAGGCATTTGTGCATTTCCAAGGTCAGGAAAGCGATGAGCTTTTCTGTTGCTTTTCTGTTGGTACTGGGTGCTGTGGGAGATTCAACAGTGAAAGAGGCTGTGTTTTCTGTCCAGGAGTGCACTGTGGAGTGGGAGGTCAGGAACAAAGTACGATGGAGCCTAGTTAGATGGTGAACTGCAGGCTTCTGTATGAAGCACAGGGCCTCCAGAGAGAGAGATTAGGAAGGCAGGAGGAGGCAAAGAAGTCATGGCTGAGCAGATTCTATCTGCATCTCTAAAAGGGCACGGATTTAATTTGTCAATACCATAGGGAAATGAGCAGTTGCAAGACATGAGCCAGCCTGAGGGCGGGCCAGTGCTGAACCCTCGCAGGACAGCTCTCAGGAGCAGCTGTGTAGAGGGGCAGCTGTGTAGAGGGGCAGCCGTGTAGAGGGGCAGCCGTGTAGGGGGGCAGCCGTGTAGAGGGGCAGCCGTGTAGAGGGGCAGCCGTGTAGAGGGGCAGCTGTGTAGAGGGGCAGCCGTGTAGAGGGGCAGCTGTGTGTGGAGATGAGAGAAGCTGGAGGGCCTTGGTGGGAGCTTGAGAATGGCTGAGAGATGAATAGAGTCAGGACGTGGAGAATAGAGAGCCCTTTCAGGGAAGGAGTTAGAAAAGGTTTAAAGGTGTCTGTGCATATTTCATTTAGAATATTCCATAAAGAACAGTCTTTAGACTATCCTAAAGCAGCTCAAGTAAATCATGTTGCCTCAGCTAGGTGCACATTTGCTATCCTAGCACTTGAGGGGCTGAAGCAAGAGGTTTACAAAAAAGAAAATGTATCATGGTTCTTTCTTAACTGAATACAATTGTGCATCTTTTCATAGATACTTATGTATAAAGTTGCCTTAAGTTTGTAAAGGAGCTGAAAAGTTCTCATCATGTGGTGTCTTTCACACATATCCAGAAACAGTGAGTTAGAGCTTGCCTGTGGTAATCAGTCACTGAGGAGCAAAAGGCTATGCCATTCAAGTTTGTGTAAGTATACTCTAATATTCACAAGATGAAATGATATCAGCAGATATTTTCAAATCTTATCTTGGTTTTGAAGCCCTCCAGGACCTGACTCCTGGCTGTCATCTGGCTTCTTCTGTCTTTGACTTTCTATTGCTGGTATTTACTAATGTGAACATTTGTTCCAATGTTAATGTTCGTTCCTTAGGTCATTCAGCATTTCTCACCTAGAAAGCTCCTTGTTAATTGTTAGAATTGTTATTCTTAGATCTTACCCATTCTAATAGATACTTAGTGCTAGCAAGTAGCTCAGTTTGCATTTCCTGTATAGTTTTTAATATATTTTACCAGGGCTTTGCATATCTATAAGCATTTCTTTTATCTACAAAGGATTTATATATTTTGGTTATAACTTTTAAAATTACGATCTCTCTGTTGTTTGTGTGTGTATATGCACATATATATGTGTCGATGTATATAAGCTATAACAAACCTGTGGAAGTCATAGGACTACTTGTGCAGTCAGTTCTTTCACCGTGTGTGCCCTGACGATTGAACTCAGATTGTCAGCTTGGTGGTAGGCACGTTTACCCACATATCATGGGGCTTTTGGGGATCCCGCTTGAGGTTTAATAATAAAGACATAGAAACATCTGTATAGTTTAGGGCTGTTGGCCTTTTGCTGGGACAGTCTCCCAGCTAATTTCTTAACCTGACTTCTCAGCCAGTTTGTTGTTCTACTTGGTTTTCACTGTCTAGTTCCCAGCTCTGTCCTGTCTCCATTTTGTATTTGTCTGGCTAGATTTTCTGCTGATCTTTCTGCCCCAGCTCCAAACTGCCAGCCCTTATGCAAAAAACACTCCTTACTCAACTGTTTGGCACTGGGGCTATGTGACCTTGCTCTTGGCAGCTGGCCTTTTTTTTTTTTTTTTTGGCAGGGGAAGAAGTGACACACATTTACATATTCTGCTACTCTAGTACCTGCTTTATTAACAATTAAAACACTGGCATGCACTTTTTCATAGCTGCTAAATACAGTATTTGCGGGTCATCTCAATACCTACCGGTATTTTGCTCGTCCTAGGTACACTATTGTAATTTTTGATATTTTATCAATAAAGTTAGACGATTACCTCTTTAATATTGAGGAGAGTTGTGAAGATGATGGATATATAGGGAGAACTGAAATATTTTACCCATTTTCTTCATGTTTCAGACTTCAACTTTTTAAACGAATAAAGAATAATATTTAACCAGTAGGGCATTGCTGTTTTAAGCGTTGTGAACACAGGGGGCTTCTCAATGTATCCTTGTAAATCTTTACTTTCCCCTTATTTTTCAGTTCATGAGATCATGTTTATCGCAAATCCCCACAGTTCTGTATGTTTGAAAGTTTTAACAGAAAGTAAAATGTATGTTGACTTGATACAATGTGGAATCACAATGAGGGACTGTCTACCTTAGGTTGGCCCATGGGCCTGTCTTTGGGGAGTGGTCTCGGTTAGATTTATTGATGTGAGAAGACCCAGTTTGAAAGTGGAAGGCACTTGTCTCTGAACTCAAGAGTGCATGCATTAATTGGTTTTCCTCTGCTCATGACTATAGATGTGATAGGACTCCCTGCTTCAGGCTCCCAGCTGCTGTGACTTTCCTGCTATAAGGGCTTGTAACTTGATGAGATATAATAAAACCTTTGCCCCTAAGCTGCTTTAGTTACAAGGTATTTTATTAGAGGAACAGAAATAAAACTTAGAGGCAGGAGGATTGCTGTTTAAGGGCATTCTCGTCTACATAGTGAGTTTCAGTCTAGCAGAGACTACAGCATGAAGCCACGGCTCAGCAAACAAACACCAACAAAAGTCTACAAGAAGTTAAGCAAAAGTTTAAAATATATTTTACAATATGTGTCTATTAGCCTTTTGCCACTAATGAAATACTTGGCACAGGTGATTTACAAAGATGATTTATTTAACTTTCAATTTTGGAACTTAAATTCCAAGAATAGGTAAAGTGCCATGAATTTAGCCTCTAGTGAGGGTTGAGGATAGTTGTCCATTATGACAAGGCTCCATGTGGGGGCAAACATATCTTCATCAGAGGCCAGGAGAGATGGGGTCCTCTCAGGATATACACCTAGGTGTGCCTCAGCTCTTACAGGTCTGTACCACCTTACACAGCTCCACCTTATGTACCAAGCCTTTCATTAAGTGGTATGCCATCCTAAAACTGTAGCATACTCACTAGATACAGTTAGAAAACAAAGTGAGCTGGGTCTGTATTTCAGTGGCAGAGTACTTTAGTATGGACATGTCCCTGAGTTCCATCTACCACACTGCACAAAATAGAACTACACTTCAACCCCTCAGAGGCTGCAAATATTGCCATAGTGTATGTATATGTATGTGTCTTTCCAGATATTACTGTGTATAAGTATGCACTTAAGCTCTTTAAAAACAGATATGGAATGATGATATAAGTTGCTTTATTGAATTCATGACTCTACTTACCATATTTCACAGTATGTAATGCTGTCCATATTCAAGTTCCATTATTCAAGAATGTTCTTTCCCAGGGGCTTTCTTCCAGTGAGGACTACCTGTGCATTGAATCCAGTCTTTTTGAATCTTCCACTGTTCCTTACATTTTTAATTCTCCTTGACATTGTTGACATTTTAAATAAAGCTTTTATATCAGCCTTAAATAGATTTGATGGAATAAGAAATATAGCAATTTGATATGTCATACAACTCACTTTAGAATATAACTTCCGAGTCAAAAATTCCATTTTAGTCTTTCTACATAATTTGATCTTCATAAATAAATTTTATGCTGGTAAGGCTTTTATTGATCACTTTACATTTCTTTGCAAAAGGACTATATAGACTTTTAAATTTAGAAAAGATTCCTTTGAGCACGATGCTCTTGGGAGTTATTTCTTCTAAATTGAATTACCATTATTGAGGTTTATTCTAAACTTGATTACCATTTTAAGTATTATTAATGCACATTTGATCCAGTCAGCATAATTATATTACAGACTTTTGTAATAACTAACATTTACATGACATTGTATGCTCAGCATAGTTCTAATGCTTCAATAGGGCAATGCTTGTGGAAAATTTGTGGAAGTAAAAGGCAGCCTAGCTTTGAGCTTTAGATGTCCTCATCTGAGTTGTGAGACCTTCCCGTGTCACTTAGTTTCTAGGAGCCTTAGTCTCTTTAACTGTGCAAAATAAGAATAAATATAAACATTAGGTCCCCGAGAAGTAGAAGATATTTTAAAGTCAGTTTAAGGAGAGGCCTGTACAAATGTTAAGTTGTCTTATTAGAACTTTGTACTAAATAAGCAACATACTGATTATTAGAACCTTTGAACCTACTCTAATTAGTCAGTAATGTTTTTTTTTCTGATAAATCCTTAGATGAGATTGCTATTTATTTGAGTAAACACATTTGATCTAGTTAGGTAAAAGAGTTCTAGGTAAGGCTAAATGAATATCTCTTCCTCCAGTTACATGCATTTATGCACACTGAACTTTGTTATTCTGTATGCATGTGGCTAGTAGCTATGGAACAGCATACTGTGTTGATGAAGTTGTTAATAACTTGAAATATTCTGTTCAGTGTAGTATTAAAGCTATTATATTTCTGGGCACTTTATGTCTGTTTAAAATGTCTGACCAAATTTAAGTTGTGTATAATAAAACCTGAGGTAAATATCAGTAATGGCCAGTTATCAGTGGCATACCTGGATCATCTGTCTTGAAATTCTGACCCTTATCAATGATAAACACACCCTCCACAGGCCTCTGATGTCTGTATTTTGCCCAATACTCACATTTCAAGACCCAAGTGAAAGCATTCATATGTGTGATATGTGACGATATCCTTTAATCTACTTAGCAAACCAGAGGAAAATCTGAAGTGGGAGAGTAGATTTGACGACTGTGAATTTGTAGTGGAAACTTTTTTTGTCATACTACCCAGCAAGTTTGGGACAGTTGATAGACGTTTTGGCTTTGTCCGTTCTCTAGATCTATGCTCTGCATTACTGCAGCCACTAGCTACATGTGACACTTTAGCATCTGAACTCTACTGCTTCTATAGCTGACTAGAATGTGAGTAAAAAGACAAAAACTCCCCACTGTATTATTAGAACATTTTCAACATTTTGTAACAATATACTGTTACCTGGGCAGCCTTAACTGAGCTACAGTTGGTTGCTCAAAGAACAAATTTTGAGAGGGCAGAGACATGGGTCAGTGGCTAAGAGCACATACTGCTATTGCTGAGGCCCAGTTTGGTTCTCACAGACACACTAAGTACATATAATTAAAAAGTAAAAAAATATAATTTTTTTAAAATGTCAGAACTTAATTTTCCTACAGTTATGAATGCCTTTAAAAGTCCAAGATCAATTTTTTTTTTATTTTGCTTGGTTTCTTCTGCCTGTTTTACTTTTTGTCTTGCAAATGATACTCAGTTCCTGTGCACACACGATTGGCAGGTGTTCTGTGGATAGTTTCTCATTCTTATAAAAATACCAGCTATGTTCGGATTAATGCTAATCATATGAATTCTCTCTAAATATAGTCTAATTCTGAAATGCTGATTGTTAGGAATTCAGCCATGATTTAAGTTTGAATTTTGATGTATGGTTAGTGGTTCTCATTATGTTCTTTTGATAGGAGCAACCACCAACAATCGCAGTTCCCAGTCAGCTCAGCAAATATAAACTTATACATTTGGCATCAGGTAGTAGTCCCTGCTGTTGCTGAGCTGTTATATCTGGTATGTAGATCTGCTAAATGTGCTTTTAACTTAGAGTATTTTCAGTTTCTGGCAATTTTATAAATACATAACCTGATTGTACTTGGAGGGACTCTTATAGTCTAATGATTACCAAGGAATTTTTAAAATCACTCTAGTAGAATGTAGCTATCATGTAGAAAGTTATTTTTTTTTCTTTCTTAGGTGTTGTATGTGTATCTATACATTTCTGTTTGTTCATTCAATACTTTGTGATTGCCCACTGTTTAAGGAACATTGTTCAGTAGGTTTTATTAAGGTACAGTAAGAAAGAGTCCATTCATGACCATGGAGGTTAATATAGGGACCCCTGCAGCCAGATCTTGTAGAGTTCCTGAGAGATTGGACATAATGTGTATGTAGCATGGTCAAGTGGGACTTGGTAGCCATGGAGCAGGGTGGGCAATCAGTGAATGGAACATTTTAAAGAGGAGATGTTAGATGTTAGGGAGTTTTACTTTAAAAAGCCTAGAAGGATTCTTGCTGAAGACAGGATACACACACATCGGGTTGGGGATGGAAGAGGATGAGAAGCCCCTTAGGATATTGAAGATGGAACATAGCTACATCATGTTATGAAAGAGATGTACAAAGAGCCTTTGTGAAGGTTCAGATCCTGACCAAAGTCTGGCCAAACAGATTCTCTGTTATGATATGGTTCTTGCTCTGTGTGACAAAGTAACTGAGAAATTTATAGGAGGAAAGTCTAGGAATATGCTCACCAGAGGTAGACAATTTGCTTCTCATGGAAATAAAATAGAAGAAGAAAGAGAAGGAGAAAGAAGGAAGAGGAAGAGGAGGAAAAGAGGAGAAAGAAAGAAATTTACTTTGGTTCATCATTTCAGTCCAGGGTTGTTTGTTCTGTTACTGTGGGCCTCTGGTGGCAACCTGCAGTACTTGATGATAAGGTGCACTTTGTGGAATAGGCTGCCCGTCTCTTGGTCTCTGGGAAGCAACATCTCCTTGAAGGAACATCCCCAACCTGTACCCATGACCTAAGTTGCTCAGTAGGCCCTGCCTCTCAGTGGTTTTCCTACTCCCAATAGTTTTTGGTGACCAATCTTTGGAGGACAAATAAGTTTCAATCTAAAACACTCTGAAAAGATTCAGCCTACAACAGATGGTTTAAGATAATAAACACCAGTTTGTATGTAATTAAAATGTTCCCAATAGCATCTTAAGAGGGGACAATTTTATAATTTCTTTTAAACTAGTATCTGTAAAATGTTGCTTTAACTTGTAATCAGTATAAAGGTTATAGATGGTAGGGTTTACATTTCCTGTTCTAAGTTCCAAGCTTCAGGAGGTGGTTTACATTTCTGTCACACCTTAGTTTAGATGCTAAGTCTTCATTGGATATACTTGATATATATTTACTTTGTAATATAATTTATTACAGGTGGCAAATAAACCTCTTTGTAAGGCTGCTGCTAATGATTGTGGTATTTTATTGTCAGGGTCTAGCTAGGAAAATCTAAAAGACAAACTGGACTTTAGAGTTTCAAGAGTTAATCCTAACATTCTTTTATTCATTGATCCACGAATAGCCTCATAACTTTGTAATTAACTTCACAGACAATGAAAAGAATATCCCTCCTCCAAGGTCGGCCCTGGTTAAAGGTGTTAGAGATAGATGAAGGGGTGAAACCTGGGTATTCTGCTTATGTGGTTCTTTGTGTCAGTATGCCTTTGTTGATTGCACTCAAGTAGTATGCCTGCTTTTGAAATCTAGCAAAGGGTGGTCCTTGAGTACAATAGAAGTTTTCTTGTCTCAAGAGTGCATATCACAGAGAGCGAAGCTGTCACACAAAATCAATGTCCATCTGAGCCACTTCAGAGCAGTGGCTTTCGGGCCCTTTGTCTTGTCTCAATGAATGAAATTCGGGGCAGCTGGGAGGGTGAGTCTAGAAAGGAGTTTTATGAAGGAGTTTTAGGTGAGAGGAGAAGACAGCTTCTCTATAGACGGATCCTGTACTAGAAACTGGGTACTGTGAGGCTGCTGTTCTCAGGGTGGTTACTGCGGCAGAAACTGGAGTGAGCTGTGAGGGTGAGCTGCTCAGTCTACAGTGGATCCAGGTGCCTCTCAGTTTGTCACCTTCACACCTATGAGGTGCTCATGTGGAAGAGGGGAGGAAGGATGACAAGAGTACAGATAAGAACCAGAACTCCATTCTGGCCAAGACTGAGCCAAGGGTGGTTCCAGCTTCTGGCCCAGGACAGACACTCAAACTACCTTGGCCAGTTTCAGTCTCCTGTTCTTAATCATGCTGAAACTTAGAACTAACCTACATATTCCTAAAAATAACTTTTTAGAAAAAAGGGGTTGGGGAGGACTCCTCTCTCTTTGTGGAACTGTAAAATCTGAGGCTACTGCTGAAGTATTGTGGTCTTTTGTTGTCACAGGTTATTTAATCATACTTCTCTACAAAAATGTCTTCAGCTCTATGGAACTTACCCTGGCAGGTTGCTGCTTTGACTGCGCTACTTTCCTTGCTGCGTAACTTGTACTCGTTGAGCGTTCCCCTTTTTACAGGCTAAAGTGTATGTACAGTGTGCCAGGACTTTCAGGGATCACCGGACTTTGCTTTGTATGTATACTGTAAATTTAATTTTCCCTCAAGTTTGATTTGATGTTTTTTGTGTTTTATTTGTTTGTTTGTTTGTATTTGCCTTGTTGTTTGTTGTCTGTTTAATTACATTTGGTTATATTTGATGACCACCATTGCAGTCTAGCTATTGTTAATGACCAAATTGTTTCCCTCATGTTAACCAGTATCTCATTACACTTGAAGGCTGTCTTCTCCACTCCATGCAGAGTGCCTGTCTTCTTGGCCTCCGTCTCTAGGGCACTCCTCTCCCAGACGTTCTGTTAGGATTTTGTTAGTTACATCACATGCCTTTGGAAACTAAGGGAATCTGATTCGTTTAGATTAAATAACTGAAAACATAAAACAAACCTCTGAGGGCACTTTTAATGTTGTCAATCATACTCCCTCCTCCCACACTCCCTGAATTAAAAAGATGATAAAATATGTAGATTTTCATACATTAACAACACATGGCTTTTGAGATCTTCTAGGAGAACACCATGTTTCTGCACTAACTTCCTATGGAGATTTTTTTCTTTTCTTTTTTCTTTTTTTCTTTTTTTTTTTCGGTCTTTTTCTTGGTTAAATCTATCGGAAAGTGTTATTCTTTGTAGGTGGCAAACAAGTGCTCAACATGTAATTTGTAATTCATTCTGCATTTATTGCACCTCTGCTTTTGAAGCTACTTACTCATCTGTCAATAGGGATAGTTTGTTTAGTTTTTTTTCTTTTGTCTTTTTTTTTTTTTGACTTTCAGCTACTTTAAGCTTCTGATGGACTCTTGGGGTTTGTGAGGTTCTGGCTCCTGGCACAATTGCTGCTGAGACGCTTGCCCTCTACCAAGAAAGAACAATGGGCTTGGTGCTTCTTCCTTACCCAAGTGCTAATGCTGTGAGCAGCGAGTCCCATGTTTACAGAAATCCCTGCAGCCTCCCATTGTGTCTCTCATGTGCTTTCCCATGTTCTTCGAGGTGGGATGACTCATCTGTTGGAACATAATCTGGCAGCTCTGTCTTTTGAGAAAGCATACACCTTTGTTAGAGTTGACACAGTAACCCAACTCTCATCTTAAAAGGAAAAAGGAGGTAACTTATTCTATGCCAAGAATGAGTAAAGACATTTTTAGCCTTTGGGTTGGTAGAAGCTTGGGGTCTATTTCCTCATTCCTAAACCACTTACCTAATAGTCACAAAGCTAGTCACACATAGAACTTCTCAATAAACGGTTATTTAGGTGCTAAACTAATTACAGTGATTTGGTTCTATGCTTTCAATATTCCATCTCTCTATAATCACTGGAATTGTAATCAGTCTCACAGGCTGTTTGATTGAGGTATGGCGTTTTCTTTGGCACTTCCCTTCACATTGAACAAACAGATATTAAAAATGTGTATTTTATCACACAGCCTTGTGGCTAAGGTCAAATATACAAATACCTATTAAAATAATGGAAGCTTATCTTTGTTTTTCTTCATTTGCAACTTAAGTAGCATTGAAGACTTTTACTTGATTTTTTTATTCTTTAAATGTTGAAAGATCTGAACTAGACTGTTTTCCTAGCTAATATTGATGTCGTTTGTTGAACTATTACCTATGCCAAGAACAGTTCTAGGTGTGAAGGCATCCCAGGAGATCTCCTTAGGCTTTCTACTTTTCAGGTCCACCATTCCTTCCTGGAAACGTAGAACTACCCAAACTCTCCATGAGAACTTGCTTCCCATTATTTTAAATGTCAACAATTGCAGGATATTTGTAACACTAACCAGGGTTTGTGGTTATCATCAGATGAAATTGAGCTTCCGTGGCAGTAAATAAAGTAACATCAGAAACCAAAAAATAAGTCAACACACACCCTTGTATATATTTATGAAATTTTTTTGTGGAATACTCAAACCTTGCTACTCAACTGAAATTCTAGGCATGTTTAAGAAACACAGCATCACAGTGCTCACCTCAGACTGACTGACTAGAACCCCGCCTTTCAGTGAGTGATACATGCAGGTCAGACTTCAGCCCCTTAAAATTTGGGAAGCCCTGGCATAAGAAGCCACAGTTGTCAAAAACAATAAAAGCAAGCAAAACCTCATATGAAATGCTAATTCAATATCCAGTTTTCGTCTTAAGCTAGTGATGCCTGGTGATTGTCCTTTAAGCTTTGCTGTTGTCTGGGTGACTGTGCACAGGGACAAGACATAGTGCAGAGGACATTTTGTTTGAGAGGTGCATGCTATTGTCCTCTGTTCCAGCGGCATCTCCAGGGCCTGTCTTCTTTGGGGTACTTGGTATACTTCTCAGAATAGATGTGTATGATTTTGGTTCTACAATACATTTGGTACAGGTAGAATGAAACTTTTCACACACTTTTGATTTGATGCTGCTTTGAGTATTGGGGAAGTAAATCTACAATTTTTATATGTAATTACTAGCCCCAAAATAATATGTTAGGAAACAGATGCTAAAATTTGAGTATTGTAATGATAATCTTCACAGATTTAGAACCATGTAATAGAATGGTGAAATAGATCGGGGCGTGTCTGTGCAAACTTTCTGAGGATTAACAAGGAAGATCTACCCTGACCTAGCAGCAGCATCCCATAAACTGGAGCCCAAGATGTTGTATGGGGAAGGAGAAAATCAGCAGGGATTCTCTCCCTCTGCTCTTTGGCCTGCCCTGATATGATCTGCTCTGCTTCAACAAGATCTTTCTGACATTTCTGAAAATGAACACAATAAGTCCCCTCCCCATCCCCTAAGTTACTTTTGTCAGACACTGCTCACAGCTGCTAACTAATACAAAAGGATTGCAGTCAGGAGTAGTTCCCTGAGGAAACTGCTCATCTGAATGATGCTCTCTAAATTGTCTCTGTAGGCAAGAGGCATCCGTGAATGAGCATTTTTTTTTTTCTCAGATGGCTTCAGCAAAGTAGTCACATTGTCATAGTCCTTTCTCTGATGACACCATGCTGGTAAATGAATCCATAATGTTAATTTTGGGAAATGCACTTTGAAGATTAATGAAGTTGGAAATCAGTAGACTTTTTCTGATTCTTCCTTCTGTTTTTCTTCTTCTTTTTCAGGGAATTAGAACTTGAAATTTGTTTTCTCTAAGATAGAACAGATCCAGGCCACTGGCCACCTGAAAGTATGGTCAGGTTGTGTCTTGTGATTAGTGTGATTATTGTAGAATGAACATGCTCCTCTCTGTCTCTCTGTCTTTCTCTCTGTTTCTTTCTCCCTCTCGTGTGTGTGTGTGTGTGTGTGTATGTGTGCTATATGCATATATGTACCTGTTCATATGTGTGTGCAGATATAATTGGGGGCCAGGTGCCAGCAATGAACTCTTGTGTTGTACTCCACCTTACTTTTTGAGACAGGATATCTCACTGAATCTGAAACGAACTGAGCAGGCTTAGTGCAGCCAGACTTTGTGGATGCTGTGGATATGAACTCAGGTCTTCATACTTATTATTGCGGCCGCCACTTTGCTGAATGAACCATTTCTTCTGGGTCATGAACTTACATTTCTGATCTTTCTGCTTCTACTGAGAACAGGGTAAAAGTGTGTAATACCACAGTCTTTTATGCAGTGTTAGGGCCCAAACCCAGAGCTTCATTCGTGCTAGACAAGCACAAAGAAGCAGTCTGTCAAGTGTGTGTATTTCCAGCCCATCTTTACAATTTTTAATGGAAGGATATATGAAAATTATTTTTGCTTCTCAACTTCTCTATAAGACTTTGATTTTACTCAGACTAGCATTAACCACTATCCAAGTTGGGAAGATTTTTAGGATTTGAAAATGAACAGAAGAGATTACTAAGTGTCCTTTCTGTGTAATCTGGTTTTGTCTCATGGATCCTGCAATGACTATATGGGCTACTCTCCTTTTTCTTTCTTTAGATAGACTGTTTTACAATGCTCTGGTAGTACAAGCTAATTAATAACTGCACACATGATTCTTATTTACAATATTGCAAACAATTTCTGTGCAGGGGGCATGTAATTGATTTCTACCTTGATGAACAGATGTTCTAAGATACTATAGTTGCTGTGCGGCAGAAGTTATAAAAATATCCAGTTAACGGTGTTCTATTTCAGTAATGTTTTTCATCATTCTACCATGCTCAAAACAGCAGCAATGACAACAACAACAAAAACAGACAAAACCCCCAACCCAAACAAACAAAGAAAACCCTAACAATTCCTTTTATTAAATAGTCTTAACCATACTGAACTAGTGTTCCTGTTATTTTAAAGGACTGGCTATCTTAATGCTTAGAGAGTCCTTATTACAGAAGACGTACCATTTTTGTATAATCAAGAAATAGATTCTAGTAATACTGTTGGCTCATAACCACACCTTGAAATTTGTACTAATATCCTAATTAATTGTTGAGTAGTCTCTGACGTGTGATCATTTTATATTTGTAGTAAACCAGAATTTTAGTTTTTCGAAATTATGATTTAATCAGTTAAATTAACGTAACCTTTTTTGAATTTGATTTCTCTATAGCTATTATATAACAACTTGTATAAAAAGCAAATACACACCCACAAAGAGTATAAAATACAGCCTTTCACAACATGACGCACACTTGGAGTGGACACAGGGAGGGCTCTACTTAATGCTGTCTTTAGTGCTCCTGGAGAAAATGCATGCATGTGGAGACGCAGCAGAAGGCACTTTCCACAGGAAGGTGTGCAGACCTCACGGGCTACATCATGGCAGAGTGCCCTGAAGGCAGCCCAACAGGCAGTCTACCCCAATAATGCTCTCCCAGTGTGTTCTAACAGCACAGCAGCTGCCTGTTAAGCTAAGAATTTTCAGGTGGTGAGAGTCTTAATTCCTCAGCAGCCAATCTCAGCTTGTCTTGTCTTTAAGTCCTGGAAAAGATCCAGAAAAGGATGTCGGCAAGATAGGGAAACAACCTCTCTGACTTTCTGGATGTTTCTGTTTTCTCATCGGTTCTCTAGCAATGAAATGGATACAGTAGTAATGTTACATTTGGGCAACAGGTACATAGTTTTATGCACTTTAATTCCCCTAAGCTTGATCCCATGTGCTAGGTATTATTTCCTCCCTTTTTCAAAATTTAAAACAAAACAAAAAAACCATTTAGCTTCCACCTGAATTTGGCAATAAGAACACATTGCAACTTGGTGGGTCTCCAAGGAGTAGAGAGTAACCAGCAGCCTCAGGTAGAGCTCACAGTGGAAGGCTGACATGGGAGCCACAGGAATCCCCAATGGAGAGAATGAGAGGATGATGAGGATTTCCAGGTGTCTAATGCCCAAGGCTTTAACACACGTTTTAGGACTGGAGTAATTTAGGCCTGGGAAGTCTGTTTGGAACTTTATGCAATATTGGTTTAAAACTATAAAATAATCTAATTCTTTAGTTTCTGCTATCTTGATCCACAATTATTGTTGTTTAGGGAACAGTTGGTTTCGGAAAGTTCTCTCCTGCCTGTGATCAACTCACTGGAATACGTGTTACGGGTTTTAGCAGATGACTTAAAGTAAGCCTGCAGTAAGTCCTATTGATTAGAAAAGTGCAAGTGAAGAGAATCTGTGTGCTGACTGGCTCAAACTAATGACATTCACGGAAGCCACTTCTCACTCTGAAGTGTGCTCTGGACTGTGACATTAGATAGCAGCGAAAGGATTATGTATATGGCAGCATGGATACTCGAAACCTATCATAAATTTAACCTTTCTATTACTGTTAGGAGATGAGTTATCGTTTCTACTTGTCAGGTAGAAACACTGCTCGAGATAGTCCGACAGCACACTCTGCCCTTCTGTTGTATTTTGAAGTGTAAATGGCTTATGTTTAGTCAATCTGCAGTGAAATTGAATCGTTTTCGTGGCATGTAACAGTAAGAGCTGCTGATGGATCTGTTAACAGGCACAGAAGCATTACTTAGTTGAGACGAGAACACTTCGGAGACGGCTGAGTTCTGCAAGGAATTTTCAGCCCCTTGTACCACATTGAGTCATGTTTGAGATGTGCAAACTGGTATTAATTTTAGTATATTTATGTTTCTGTAACAAAGAGGATCCTAGGTCCTTACTGTGCTCTTAGGTTTTTTGAGGCTGTTGCAGTTGGAATGTGAAATGGCTCTAATATGCTCACGCATTTGAACACTTGGTTCCCTGTTGGTAGTGCTTTGGGAAGGTTTAGGAGGAACCTTTAGGAGGTGGAGCCTTGCTGTAGGAAGTATGTTCCTGGGGTGAGCTTTGAAAGTTTATAACCTAGTTCCACTTCCTGGTTTCTTCTCCTTGTGTGCTGTGGAAATGTGCTCGGTCTGCTCCTGACTACCAGCCTTGCCTCATGTTCCCGCTGTCATGCCTTCCTTGCAGTGATGGAATCTGTCCCTCTGGAAATGTTAGCCAGGATAATCCCTTTCCTTCCTAACTTGCTTTTTCTCAGTGCATTTTATTTATTTATTATTTATTTATTTTTACAGTAACAGTGATGTGTATACAAGCCATACCTGAGATGTTTCTCTATATCTCCATTTCTTGGAATGAACTCAGAGATGAGAATAATGAGGTATAGAAATGTTGATTGTCTTCAACTAATAAATGGTAGTGTAAGATTCACATATATTCAATCTGGCAGTGTAGCCTGATAAGTTACTGCTATGTAGTATGTGTGTGTGTGTGTGTGCGTGTGTGTGTGTTACCGCTGGATGGGGTTTTATTCCTCTTTTGAAAAAATTCCTCCCTTTCTTTCTACTTTTCTCTCTGAAAACACATTAAACAAGCTCTCTTCCTAGTTAGGCAGTCCACTACCATGTCTTTTGGGGAATGGTACCTTTTGATACTTACCTTTGAAACAGGATCTTGCTGTGTTCCTTACGTTGGCTTTTCAGGCCTTATCTTAAGTGGCTGTCCACCTTGGCTTCTCAGGTAGCTAGAATTGCAGGCACACACTCCTGTACCTTACATTTGTAATTTTATATTTTGGTCCTAGTGTTTGTAGGACCCAGTGTTTTTGTTTGTTTCAGTATTTTTAAATTTGTCCTTTGGACATTCAGAGATAACATTGCCAAATTATCATATTCAGAAGAGACCCACAGTTTGTTTGCTGATCTGTCCTATTTCTGATCTGTCCAGGTACTTGTTTATGCTTCAAGAATAGTGATGTTAGCTCCTATACATGTTCATATCTCCTGTGGTAAGTGCTGCAGTCAGAATATCTGTAGGTCTACACTGACCACCAGTAAGTGGACTTGTGACTTATGTCCTTAGTTGGTGTTAAAACAGCAACTAACACATTCTTCTCTAGGGTCTAGTTAGGTAAGTGGATAGAACTACAGAGAAAGCATTATACTGAGTGAGGCGGTGTGGCTCAGAAAGACAAATGTCATTTTCTCTCATCTGAGCTACCTAGCTCTAAATCTTCAAGTGTGAATGTATAGCCTGGAATAACTGCAGAAACAAGGTAAATAAAAAGGGCTAGGTGTGTATTTGGCAACAGAGAGGGGAATAGCAAGGTAGAAGCGAGTGGAAGAAGAAAGTGGGGAAAATATATGGAGTGGCTCTAACTAGGCAAGAGGAAAGGACTTAAATATTAATGGAGGTGGGAAAATAATGTTTGAAAAATGCTTAAGAATTTCAATTATTCACTAACTACCTAAAAATCCCTAAAGTATGTTTAAGTTGGTGTTAACATATACATATATAGTTAAAATGAAAAATGTCAATCTGAGTTTACAGTACTCTCTACATAAGGTCAGAAACTAAGTCCCCCAGCACCAGGCGTAGCAAGCCTGAGTTTGTCAGGATTGTCCATGAGACTTCTAAAACACAGGTTATTGCTATTAACCAGGTTACTCACTAGAGGTGGGAGGTAAAGGCCCTGGTGGTGAAGACACCATGCATTTCAGACACCGGAACCTGAAATCATTTAAGTACAAGTAACATTATACAGAATGAACAGATTGTATTTATATGATAATATGTAACAACAACTCAAGAAAAAAAGCTATGAATCTGAATGAGGAAGCAAGGTGCTACATAGATAGATTTGGAGGGAGGAAAGGGAAAAGGAATATCTGTAATTATAATCTTAAGAGTTATTTTTATAAAACATAAATAATCTAGCTCAGCTTTTCACTAGACCTTTCTATTCTCCAGTTGGTCTGAAGCCCTCAGCAGCTCTTTCACATGAGTTTTCTATCTGGCCTCTTGGTAATGTCCATGCCTCCTTTGCTTCTGTTGATCAGTCATCTTTTTAGACTCCAGTATCACTACTGTCTATTGCAAGGGCTTTGTGGTAAGATGATGTGTGTATACCTTATCCCCTGCTAGTCGTCCTCTTGCCTTAGTTCCTCATCTGCTATTATAGTATCATAGTGTTGAATCCAAGTTCCAGGGAGTTTGGTAACTCTAGGGGTTTTATATTGAATAGGACTTTGTATGATGTTCTGTGCTTATAAGGGTATTCCACACATACTGAACAGAAGTAGACTACAGACGTAAGCATACACAACAAGTTCTCACCGTTGTATATCCTACAAGTTACCTTTTTTTCTCAACTAGCATATATTGTTTTTAGGCCCATCACATGATACACTCTTTGATGACATGTCTTTTAAAACTAAGAATTCTGTCAATTGCTTATACAGATATGTTCAGTGTCTTGTTATTAAACAAAATTAAAGTATTTGAAAACATAGAAACCTCAACGTAAACCAAAATCATGACATTTCCATTGTAAGGGAACATGAAGATTACATCTGGAATCTTCTGCCACACAGCAGCACATGGACAAAGCAGTGGGTCAGGGGCACTCCAGAACTGTCAGAAGCAGGCCTTTGGAACTTTTAGTCAGTTTTTGTGGTTGTTGTTCTTTGTACATAGCTGAGGACATAAACTTTATCTTTTAAAAAGTCAGTGGTATGTTATTGAGCTTGGAGAATACCAGATTGACCTTTGGGAAGAAATTGGTTAGCTGCATTGATTGGATCTAACCAATAAGATTAAGGTAGTGAGCTTGGCTCTAAGTCTGTGCTTCTAATTACATAATGCATTTTCCCCTTGGAAATAAGGATACAGTGTTGGTTAAAGTATCCGAGAAGCTCATAAACACCTACATAACGCATAGTGTGGCAGAAGTGTAATTTCTAGGAAAAAGCTATTACACCTAGCTTCTGAACTTTTGTTAGGAAGTATGAGAGAGAGAGAGAGAGAGAGAGAGAGAGAGAGAGAGAGAGAGAGAGAATATGAGAATATGAGAATATGAGAATACTGGATACATAGGAAGAAACAATCCCAGCTTCTCTGCAGCACCCCAGTGATGGCCTTGGATTGAGGGTGTAGCTCTGGAGTAAGCATACTTGCCTAGCATGCACAAGACATGGGCAACACCCCACTTTGGAAAAAGGGGGAAAGAACAAAGGAAGTGGTTGCCTTTTCCATGTGTGGGATCTAAATCGCATTGATTGCCTTTTATGTACTCCAACTCAGCTTTCTTCTTTGGACCTCATTTTATGTATTACAGCTATAATTGTCCAATAAATCATAGGCTGCATTATACTACTATTTTTTCTCTTTACTTAGTGATTGTACACAAGCAATTGAAACTTTCAGTAGTGAAAGCTAATTATAATGGGGAACTGAAATCTGAACATTCTCGAAGAAGCTTGAAGTATATTGACAGGTTTCTTTTTTTCTTTTTGAAAATTACTTTAATTTCTTTTATCTCCATTCAGCATCTTAACACAAGCTTTTAGAATATGAACTAATTTTCAGAAGATTGTTCTTACAATGTTAGAATTCTGCATGGTGATAGCATGCTAAATTTTTACCAAAGTTGGAAAGTAATTTTTTTCCTTTTTAAAATAGCAGCACTGTCAAGCCCATGGCAGGATGATGCAAATAATTTTTGTGGGCTGGAACTATTACTATCCTACACATGTAATTTTAGGTGTAGTCAATCTTTATGCAAGTTTGAATTCTCAGCACCTGATATAATACTTCGCACATGCCAAGATTTAAAAGTTTATTGTATTTTCATTGAACGCTCCATTTCTAGAATTGTCTTGCAAATAAGGTATTTTGAAGTGTGAGTAACCACAGAATTGTTGTTCATGAACTCTTCATAGAAATGAAGAAGTTTCCAAAGGGTTGAATATCTCCTAAATGAAAGGTTTTGTGGTTTTCCATCTAACATGTTTTCTGATGGTGAAGAGTTTCCACCTTGTAATGTGGCTGTTCTGATACTGTCATGGTCAGCCCTTGGAGTCAGGGGATTTGTGTTGTAAACAGAGCAGTAGCCCTGGTTGCATTGTTTAAAAAGTTATAGCAGAGCCCGCAGGTTTATATAGAGCAGCGGCTTCATCCTGGTTTATTCTGAGTGTAATTTGGCTCTAGATGCCATGACATTAGTTTCAGATCAAAAGTATCATCTAGTTTAGGAATTATCATTTTTATCTAGAGCCTTTCTGCATACACGTGTCATCTTTATATGAAGATCTTCCTCTTGCTAGTCTTCCATTTTATGTTCTTCCTGATGAATTTTTATGCATAGTCTCTATTACCTCTCCTTGAGAGAAATCACCAAGTTAAGGTTCATAGAAAACTGAATAGATGATACTGATTTTCTACCCAAGATGCCTGTGACTCTGCCTTGCTCTGTTCAGTAGTGTAGAGGTCAGGAACCATGTGCTTCCTGAAACATATGTCTGTGTTCTGCTTGTGGGGGCTGACTGAGAATGTTGGAGAGTTTGGCTTGTAGGTGATGAAGAAATCAAATGTATTTTTTCCTAAAGGGTAGTGAAGGAAGTTTGATAAAATATATCCTTGAGTGGTTGTTACCTGAGGAAGTCAGGCTGATGGACCAAATTGGCTGTAGACCACAGAGCTGCTTCTCTGGCTGAGTGGTAAGAGCAGACAGCATGTGAATTTAAAGCAGCAGTGCTGAGTACTTGGCTTATATAATTACAGATACAGAAGAAAGTCTGGGCAGCCATCACTGAGGAAGCTTCTTGAAAAACAGTAAGAGAGTGAGAAAAGTGACAGAATCTTTGCAATACACCAAAAAGCCTTCACAACCTCTAAAATTACATGCAAAGATGTATTATTAGTGAAAACGACTTGCATGCAATTCTGGAGATTTTCAGTGATTTCAGCGTCTAAATTGAAGTCTTATTTTTATAATGTGAAACTTTATGGAAATATACAGTGGAAACTAAGTACTTTTCTACTGCTTCTGCAGACTAAATATAAATAAATGACTGTAATTTGGTAGGAAAATACTTTTATTCTGAACTTCCACTGAGTATTTATATATATTTCTGTGGAATCTAGTTTGCATTTTGTTGCATACTTAACTAAGAAGCATGGAGGTGAAACTTAAATTGCAAGAGGATAAATTGCTTTAATAGGCTGTCATAACCACAAGGGTAAATACCAGCCTACCATTTATCTTTTATAGTCAGAATTTTCATTACTGTAAAACGTTGCTTTAAAAAGAGCCTTGCATAAATATAATTGGTTGTTTATTAACAAACAAATTCAAAAGCACGAACTTGCTCGACTTGTTGAGGCAGTAGAATCTGGGCAGTTATCCGTTTCTTGAATTTGATGTTAATTTAGGACTATTATACTGATGCTCAATATATACAACTCATGCTGTGGGATTAGTTTAAAAGTATTTTCTTTTTATTAAGTTAAAGTGCAATAATCTTGTTAGTGAAAAATGAACTTTGAAACAGTCTTCTTCTTTAAAAATTTTATTAGGAATAATTGAGATTTTTTTATGCTGGATTCAGTTATGTCACACTTCGCATAATGCTGATTGGTAAGGATTGTAGTAAAATGTAAATTGGGTTTTGTAATCAAAAGGGCTGATACAACTTGGTGATTTTTTTTTCCTCTTAGAAATATAGTTTAATCTATGAATGGTTGGGAAATGAATATATTAGTTTGAGAAAACTTACAAAAGGGAGACTAACTTTTTTTTTAAAGTTGCATGCTGTAATATGATGATTTTGTATAATAAGATGTTGTCTTATATGTGAGGTTACTAGAGAGGCCAATAGCAGGTGTGAAGAGGGGAGATTATTTGTTGACATGAACAAGCCCTACTTAGTCAGTTCCCATCTTTGTGTGAAGGTGAAGAGAAGGTGGGGGATGATGCTGTATGTAGCTGCAGGAAGCTTTAGTACTACAGCAGGAAACTAGCTACCTGTGAAAGCTGTGTGAAATGTGGTGTGGAACAGCTGTCTAATTTATCAGCCGGAGCAAATGACTCACGTTTGAAGTATATCCTTTACTCCAGGTACCCATTATTGACCTGTTCAGTCTATAAATGTTTGCTCAAAAGTAGAGAAAGCTTGCTAGTTAAAACAATTAAGCCCAACGAACCACACCGTTTTCCCAAGTGTTCTGTGATTTATTCTGGATTTGTATAAAGGAACCCACAAAGCTTCTAGGTATAAACCCAGAAATGGAGTTAGCTTTATTTGTCCACATGTTGAAGGAGCCCTTGTGGTCAGCTTTGGGGACTTACATCTAGTTCCAGCATTTAGACCCTTGGTGATAATATGTATCAGTGTACAGTTTGCTAAGCTGTTTCTTTAGTAGCTAGCTTATTTATGAAGATTTTAAGAATTACTTTATTTTCTAAATCTATGTGGTAAACGTGTTACTTCTAGAGGCATCTTGGTGTAACTTTGAACTTTTCCCTCTTCCCAGTACAGATGAGTGCTACAACATCCTTCCCAGGTGCCTTCCCATCCCACGTGCTCCATAATATTTAGGTTGAATTTGGATTTTTTTAAATTAAAATTTTATGTGTGTGTTTGTTTTGCCTGCATATAAGTCTGTGCACCATTTGTAGTGCCCGAGGCACCCAGAAGAAGGTATTGGATCCTCCGGAACTGGAGTTGCAGATCATTGTAAGCTGCCATGTGGGTGCTGGGAATAGAACTCTTTTCCTCTGGAGAGCCAGTACTTTTAACTGCTAAGCCACCTCTCTAGCGTTTATTTATTTATTTATTTATTTATTTATTTATTTATTTATTTTTTATTCATTTGTTTTTTTTAAATGCTACTAATTTGTTCTAGGTACCACATTGAGTATTGGTTGATACAATATTGAGCCAGCACCTGATCCAAGCCTTCCTGGTCCAAGACAGAAGAGTAATTGTTTAACATGATGATTGCTGTAAGACAACCAGGAGTGTTTGGAAAAAGTGTGGAATGAAAAGACCTTTCCGCACCAAGGAAGAATAGGTGCTGTCATGGAAGTTATTAGTATGCTAGTCTGTAGTTGCATCTGTCACAGAAAAATGAAATGCACTAAAACAGTTACAGAAAATTCTTGACTTTAAGGGTTTTCTGCAGTGTCTTTTGAAAGATTAGGCTCTTGTCTGAATGCCTGGTTGATTTTTACGGAAAATTTGAGAATCAAGTATTAAATCCTGGGCTACTCTGAGATTAAGAGATTAGAGCAAAAAATGAGAACTAAGAAAAGAGAGAGTGAAGAATGCAGCAGCAGTGCAGCTGGAGGAGGACTGTGGGAGTGCACAGAGGTGGATACAGATAAAGGAAATACAGCGAGAGGGAGGCGAGCAGCGTTCACTGCTGTTTATGGTTATTGCAGATGATGTCTAAAAGGCAGCCTGCACATTTACATTGTGGAGTCATTGAAGATTTGGATGTGTTTTTCTTGGGTGGGAGTCAAAACCTCACTATGATAGTTCAAAACAATTACAGTAGACGTCAAAGATTTTTATTATTTTCTGAGACATTTTTTCTATAATGTATAGAGAAAAATGAGGTAGTCTGAGCAGGAATTGGTGTGTGTACATGTGTGTGTGTACACTACATATACTTTTGAAGGTCAGAAGACAGCTTGCAGGAATCCTCTCCTTCCACCATGTAGGGTCCAGGGCATTGACCACAGGTTGTCAGGCTTCACCAAGGTCCTTGCTCTGCTGTCTTACAAAAGTCAGCAAATTTTAAGATCAAACCCAATACAATACCATCAAAAGATGTACTAATTTGATACTTACTTGCCAAGGACTAACAGTAGAAAAATATAAAAGTCCTATTTTATGTTACTACACCATTTTGTATAAGAACAGAAAACTTTTTGTGTAGGTAAGTCCTTGCAGCTCATAGCATACAGCAGCTTCTAATCTGAGCTGAGGAAGTTCAGGCAGCATTTGTTGGTGGTGTGTGCTTGAATGGCAGAGGCCAGTGTTGGATTCCTGTGGGCTGCCTGAGGTGGGAGCCGAGAACTGAACTTGGGTCCTCTGGAAGAGCAGGCAGCACTCTTAACCACTTTGAGCATATGGGAGAGCCTAGGACATGTTCTTGACTGCTCCCACCGTGGCCTTTTCAGTCAGCTAAGTAGGGAGGAGCATGAAGCAAGACTGTGAGTTCTGGTATCAGAACTAAAAAAAAAACCCACTTCTTGAGAGAAAACGAGGCTTAAAATCTATCATAAGCTAGAACTTCTAAAGTAATGACTTATTAGTCTTCTCCATACTCAAAGAATTTATTAACACACAGGAAATAGCACGTTGTTGGGTGTTCATCTACTATAAGAATGTGTTTGATATACTTATGAACTGGAAGAGTTCAGAAGTACCAGAAAATTAAAACTACAATGTTTAAAAATGACTGCTTTATTGAGAACAGTAGAGATCAGCTTGTTAAAATGAGTTGTTTTTGTAAAATTATAATTGGGTTTTAGTGAACCGTGGGGCCATGGCACAGGAGCTAATAGAAAATCTCTTATGTAAATGTTGAAGCCAGGGCATACTGAGGTTGTTCTGGACTGTTTTTGGTAGCAGACATTTATTCATTGAATGAGAGCGCTGTCCAGTCGCCCTATCCAGGGTGCTGTAGGAAAGATAGAAACAGACCAGATGTCTACCCTTGAGGCCTGAGGTAGAGATGGCTTCAAAATTTAATATTTATCAAAATAATTAGTCTGTCCTCCCCATTTAAAAATATATGGGGTCAGTGTTCTTATATTTGTCTTCTGATTGTCTGATAACTGTCACATGTACAATGAACTATAGCCAGAGTTCTAACAAGAATTACATCTACATCGAACTGTGTGTAGAATCAGTGTGCTAGCCAGTGTTTGATTGGCTTCTTACAGAGCTATTAGCATGTAATTGAATTTACAAGTTACAGAATATGCCATCAACCTGGGAGCTCTATTTTATGGGAAAATTTGTGATAAATTAAGAGTCTCTGTGTGCAGGCTGCAGGTTTTGGAGCTTTATCTTTTAGCTGGTATTTTTATATAGGTTTGTGGGTCACATCAAGCTTTAGTTCCTGTTCCTAAAGTAATATTAGTCATTTACTTTTAAACTTCTTTTTAAGGACTATCATTCTCTTCTTGACAAGAGCATAAAATTCAAGTGATAAATTTTGTATTTTCTACTTACCTATAGTTGAATCTTATTTCTGTAAGAAAATTAGTGTGAGCTTGGATGAGATTGTTGTGTAGACGTCTCCACACTGATTCCAGGGTGGCTACGCAGTTTTCCTTCCCCCTGCCCCAAGTGTTTTCCTTTCCCTTACTCTGCTCAGAGTGTGTTCTCTTGATTATAGCTATTATGACTCCCCAGCCCATTTTTATTGAAAATCAGTTGGGATGTCTCAATAAATATCCCCTTTTGTTGATTTGTATGTTTTTGCGAAAGGGGTATGCTGGTAGCTAACATTCACCTTGGGGCTCTGGTAGTATCCTGGTGGTAAATGTTTGGCAAGGGTTCTCCACATAGAGATATGCATTGTGAGAATATACATTCTAGGAATACCTCCCATCAGTTAGTCCATTAACAGTGTCTGAAAACATAATATTGGACCCAAACCCTGGCACACACTTTAAGGATTGTGGAAATATCACCATGGTTACTTAGCATATATTTCTATTATATCCATCTTAAAAATATTTATTTTATTTTTAATTATGTGTGTGTGTGTGAGTTCATGTAAGCAGAGATAACTAAGGAACCAGAGGCTTTGGATCCCCTGGAGCTGGAGTTACAGGTTGTGAGCTCCCTGATATGGCTGCTGGGTACCAAACTCAGACCTCAGTGAAGGCACTGTGTTCTCTACACCACTAGATAATTGTTCCCAGCCCTTATAATACTTTATTTTTTAATAAGCGTATCAAGTTATATCCATTAAGACTAACTTCAATAAGCTATTGGTGACAAAGGTTGATTTCTTTTTGAATTTTAAAAAATATATACGGGTGTATTTCTTGCATGTATGTCTGTGATCCATGTGTGCACAGTTCCTGTGGAGGCCACAAAGGCCATCACCTTCCCTGGAACTGGAATTACCGACAGTTGTGAGCCTCCATGTGAGTGCTGGGAACCAAATCCTCTAGAAGAGCAGCTGGTGCTGTTAACTGCTGAGTCATCTCTTCAGTCCCCACTGCTATTAAAGCTGCATTAACTGCTAACTACTGTTTTCCAATTCATGTATTTGTACATTTATCTACTTGCAGACTTTGGGTTCTTAGGTTTTAGTTATTTTTCTAGTAAAGAGCATAGAGCTGTGTGCTGGTTAGTTTTATGTCAATTTGATACAAGTAGAGTCATTTGGGAAGAAGGAACCTTAGCTGAAAAAAAAAAATGCCCTCAACAGATTGTCCTGTTGGCAAACCTACAACACATCTTCTTGACTGAGATTAATGGGGTCAAGCCCAGCTTATTGTGGATAGTGTCATCTCTGGGCTGGTGTTGGTGCCATTAAAGTCAAAAAACCTTGTTCTTCCTTGTCCTGTGCTCCAGTTCCATGAGTTCCTGCCCTGACTTCCCTCAGTGATGGACGGTTACTGGAAGTGTAATATGAAATTGAACCCCTTTCTTCCTAGGTCACTTTTGGTCATGGTGTTTTATCACAGCAGTAGCAATCCTAAGACAAGCTGGGTTAACCTTTTGGTCCTGTCTGACAGTTTTTAGCTCATATATGTGTTTGTGTCGACATCCCACATTCACGATACAGAAATGTTCCCTCACCATAGGCAACCGTGGTTCCCTTCATGGCCCCACATGCCCTTTTCCTCCACACCCATCTACTTTGTCCAGTTAGCTGGCCAGTAAGTCTGTTTTTTTTTTTTTTTTTTTTTTTTTAGTTCAACTGTTTTGTCTGAATAGGACCACATACAGTTGTGATTTGAGATTTCCTGTATTAATCCAGAATCCTCCTCTCAGTTGTCTAGCATATCAGAGCTCGTTTCTGTTTTCATTGCTTAGGATGTAAGGTAGGGATGTACCCGTGTAACCAGTTAGCCCTTAGCGAACACTGGCTTGTTTCTAGTTTGGGATTTTAGAAATAAAGCTGCTGTAAATGTTGTACACTCTTTTTTTGTGTGGCTATGTCTTCCTTTCCCTGAGTAAGTACCCAGAAGTGTAGGTTCTTGGTTGAATAGTAGCTGCATGGTTAATTATTAATGGATCTGTCATATTTCTCTAGAGTGGCCATTCTCAGTGGTGAATGAGTGCTTAGTTTCTCTGTGCCTTCCCATCATTTGCTGTTGTCACCATGTTTATTTTAAACATTCTGAAACATATATAATAATAATGTGGTTTTGACTAGAATTTCCTATTAACCAATGGTAGCAGTCTTTTTGTGTACTGATTTGTCGTCTTTGTGTTCTCAAAGGAAATGTATGTTCATGTTTCTGTCCTTTAGATTACTTGCTTTTTCAGTACAGAATTCTGAAAGTTAATTTCCTTTCCCCTTTGTTAGGTATATAGTTTTGAGATGTCTTGCATCTTATCTTTCCATCCTTCTAAACAAGAGGGTCTTCCACACGATAAGTGGAAGGTAAGTGGTGAGGCAGTGATTCTGGATGGGAGTGCACGGTAGAGCAGGATGCTCGTGATAGTGACTAGAGGGTGAGGGAAAAGGTCAAGGAGAAGCTTACCTCTCTCAATGTCCTGTCACCACATGTTTCTGTATCACCACATGTGAAGATTTTTTAATATGTGGGCCGCAAGTAGACAGCTAGCCAAACCAAAGTGTTCTCTCTACCTGTCTGAGTGACGTGCTCAGGGAGTTACCTACCTTCCCCCTCTGTTGACATCCACAGCAGGTAGGTGGATATGTGGTTCTAGTTCCTGATGGTGTTTGGAAAACCAAAAACTGCAGAAATTAAGTGTAGTTATTTGAGGCAAAAAGGGATTCATTAGTTAAGTAGACCCGTTATCAGTAAGGTTCAGAGGGCATAACCCAGAAACCAAGAGCCGACAGTATTTACAAATGGCAGAAGAAAATAACAGAGAAATACCAAGTTAGTATTGAATTTGACTGCAGTTTATTTGTATAATAAGGTAAGTTACAGTGTACCAAACTTAATTTAACCATGGGGAATTTGAAATCCTGTGTTGTCAGGAAATCCCAAGTAGTGCTGGGCAAAGTGCCTGCAGGAAGGTACCATAGCACAGAATTTACCAGAAGGTACCGACTCACTGGGAGGGGGTGACAAATTTTATTCAAATAGAGATGTCTACTTGTATTACTTCTCTAAGAAGACTAGATGCTGTGGTATTAATGGAAAATAGTTCCTAGGTGCTCTCTGGCCTGCAGTCTGCTGTGATGCCCCAGAGGTGTGTTGGTTAATCTGTGGGTACTGTGTTTGAACCTGTGGAGAGATAGGTGGCAGGTCCTGCTTGGTGCTGGAGGACTACATGCAATACTGTGGCCCAGAGGGTAAGTATATCTTAAGGAAGAAGACGAGCTCCTTGCTTCTGCAGTGTCCTTCTAGTACCTTCTGGCAATATGTCATGTTGGGAGCTTACTAGGGAAATCTGAATACGTTCTGTTCTATTACCATGGAGTATGTGTGGAAGAGGGAACCTAACCAATCTAACAGGCAAAGCATTGAAAGAAGATCCCATTTCTGAGTGATCCAGGCAGCTGCAGAATGCACCACTTTGTAGAATGTAGGTTGCAGCTACATACTACTAATAGAATGTAGAATGTGGCATACACAACTTAGCTCCTTCAATAAGTAACTTGCAAGTAAAACAATAAAAGGAAATGAGGCAGAACCTAGATAAAGACTCTGAAGAGGCATGTGTGAATGTTCTGATTCTTGCTTGAATTAAGCAATCATAAAAGATTTTTTTCTTTTTTCTTCTTTTGCCAACAGAGGACATTTGCACACAGTGGGTACTAGATATGGAACAGTCACTAAAATTTCTGGAACTTATAATGATAATGTGATATCTCTACATAGATATAAATGTTGATAGGCTTTAAAGAACTCTTTAAGATATGTGTTGAAATATTTGTAGATTAAAGATTGTAATTTCTAGTATTAATAATGTTTTTGTTACATTTATATATTTTTAAAAAACTCATTGAGTAAGGCTTTTTTTTTTCCTTAGATCATGAAAATTATGAAGTAGCCGCTATCTTAGCTGTGTACAGAAGTTATCCATCATGAACAATGACCTGTCTTTAAAATAATGTAATTGTGAATGATGTTGTTTAGTTTTGTTTATAAAGAGCTGTTAGGAATTTATGGTGGTGATAACTGGCATTTATTGAGACATATTCTATGGCTCCACTCATATGCACATATTTTGACTTGGTAGTTTATGATGTGAACACGAGTGTCTTGTGCTTTATGGAGTGGTTGATATTGTCTCCTAGCAGAAAAGCAACTGTGCTGTGAGATTCAGCAGTTTTTTCGACATAGATATAGCTTTTCTTCTCACAAGTCTGAATATGTATTCCTCTGACATGTTTACTATATCTGTAAACCACGATACATTCTTATACGTTGCAGAAATATGACTTCTCTAATATTTATCTCATGCCGATGTGATGCAGTATTTATAACATAGACTGGAGGCATAGATCCCAAGAAATATTCATGTTCCACATCAACATGGGAGACTGGGAAGTCATGCCTTTCCTAAGTTTTATATAGTGTTGAATCAAAAGTCTTTCTTGGATAATTTTCTGTTATTCCTAACTCTGCATTCATTTACTCTTGCTCAAATTCATACTCTGACTCATGTAACATATTAAAAAACATAGAAAGCTCAAATTACTTGACAAAGTAAATTTGGATCTTTAGTGAGTATTTATAATAGTTATGGGTGGGGTGGGTGAGTAGATGAAGAGTGGACTATGTTGTTTAATAGATATTTCCCTGATGAGCTGTCGAAACATGGGATTTTTTGTCAGACAGGAGTAGAAGAAAACTCCAAAAAAGGGGACTCATCTTCCTTATTCTGGTGTATCTGTTCTTTTTTGTTTTGTTTTGTTTTGTTTTTGAGACAGGGTTTCTTTGTATAGTCCTGGCTGTTCTGGAACTCACTTGTATTTGCTCTTTTTGAAGAGGTTTCACTAAAAGGTTTTATGGAGCTCAGTCTTCTGCCTAAAAATATGAGGTGTGTGTGTGTTGTGATGCTATGTATTTTAAGAAGTATGAGTAAATTTGACAGTGCTTGCAAGGTAACAGTTGATCAGCTGAGGTTCATGGCTGTTGGTAAAGGGGATTTGACACCTGAATCACAGATGGGTCAGTTTATTACTGCAGTAGCAGTAGCCAGAAGGTAAACATCTGGGCCTGTTACTTTAGACGTTATCTCTCCTGAGAAAGCATATGAAGAGGGTCACGTGACACCTTTGGGATATATGAGAGAAACCCAGAGCTTATGAGTCTCAAATTTTAATAGTGAAAGGAACCCACTAGGAACACATCATTTTAAGGGGCTTTTACTCAGATATGACACTTGTAACTTACAAAAGTCCTTAGAAAGATATCTTCAATCACAGCAGCAGACACCTCACAAGATGTGCAGAGAAAGACCAGGGAGACCCATGGAAAACTAAATCCCAGCGACACCAACATTTACTGCTGTTCTGCTGTAGCTCCCGATGAATTCTCACACAAATCCCTCACCCTGTCAACCATACTGATTAGTCAGATTACAAGAGATTCTATTCTAATCTCTTCAGTTTGTCTCACAAAATATTTGAGAACTATCAAATATTTTGATATCAAAAATATCAAAAATACTCTATCAGAAATACTCCAAGCAGCAAGTAAAGGCCTGTTTGGGAGAGGATGCTGGTGGTACCTGAAAAGGTAGTGACCCTCAGGAAAAGGATCCTGTGAGACTGAAGCTGGCCAGATCTCTAGAACAGAGTGTAATGGGCTTTGTCTACAGAGAGATGCCATGTCCACTTTCATTTCTGTGTTCCTTCAGAGACTGAATGGCAGCAGCAGCCCTGTGGATTGTGGGGGAGTTAAACAATTAGTGAACCAGGAGTAGGCCCTGAAAAAGACCTCTATAAACCGTCAGTGGGTTTGCTTTAAGTGTTGGAGTCATAAAAATACTGTTTACTGCTTTTATTGAATCTGGTTACTTTTACGTTGATCCCTGTAGAGGTCTGAACAAGAATGCCCCTTATAAGCTCTGGTATTTGAATACTTGGCACCTACATGGTGGTATTGTTTGAGGGTTTAAGAGGGACATATGTCAATGGGGTCAGGATTTCAAATCAGAAATCCTACTTCCAATTTTTATTTTATTTTTTGCCTTATGTTTGTGGTTCCAAGATGTGAGCACTTTATCTCTTGACTCCTGGTACCTTGCCTGCTCCCTGCTGCTGTGCCTTCCTGTGAACTGTAAGCCAAAATAAACTCTTCATTCTTTCAGCCTTAGTCATGGAGTTTTATCACAACAATAAAAAAGTAGCTAATCCAATCACTCTCTGTGGAGCCCTTCTTGCTTTCTTTCCCATCATTCCTTTGTAATGATAATGCCCGTATTCTCTCAGAGCACTCATTAGCATAGCTCTCCCTCTACCCCTGAGTATCATCTTGAGGTGGTCTACAGTTCCCCAGTATTTTTTCATATATTTGTATATATTTGTATATCTATAGGCCCTGGTTGACTTTTTACATTTAGCAATGAAATTTGATTAACTCAGACTGGTATGGCTTTCCATTATTGTCATGTGAGTTTGTATATCTATAGAAAATTTTCCTAAAATCCATCTTCATAAGTTCTTGCTACATGGTTAGTGTTAATACATTTTATAGGACATATGAATTTTTATTACTTACAGTGGAGTATTTGTGAAGCTCCTGTGCCAGAATGTGTTTCAGGTACCTAGCATTTCTCCATAATCTTTTAAAATAACTTGAAAAATTGAACAAATCAATGTTACAGTTATTTTTATTCAGATATATTCTAAGTTATTCAAAACAGTTGGTGGTAATTATACATTGAGGAATGGGAGTTATTTCACTCAATAGGCTAATATCAATTTTGCTAAAAAAAAAAAATACAAAAAAACAGACCCAAGGACTCACTTTCATAAATGTGCTACTTTGCTATGAAGTCAGTTGTGTGTATGCATGTCTTTGTGTGTTTGTGTGTGTCTGTGTGTGCAGTGCTAGAAAAGCAGTCTACCATTGAGTTTAGCCTCAGCCTAAAAATGATTTTAAGATACTAATAAAAGTTAAGTAATATTATAAAAATAATTTTGCAATCATGGAAAATTCAGGTATTCAAATAATAAGATCTTTAAATGATTAAATCTTTACTCAAATTGTTCATTTATTGCTGAGATTTCTAAGAAAAGAGAAAGGTAACTTGTCTGCTATCTTAGTTCTTAGGGAAGACCCTTATAACAAGAGAAAGACAAGAGAGGAATAAGCAAAAGTCTATTGAGTTTTATATCTTTGTACATGGAAAAAAACTCAAGGAAAATAACTTGGGCTTAGCTGTTAGGTTTATATTTTATCTTCCACCAAGTATAGTAGGTTTTAGAGATAACTTTTATAATAGAAAAAGGCCTTTATTCTCTAAGGATGCAAATTGTGGGAAGGCAGAAGGGAAACTGATGTTAGTTAGTATGAACAATTTAGTAAAGCCTGTTAGCTGTATTTCTCAGGTGCCATCTTCAGGATGATAAAGACCTGTGGTCATCTTGGATGTTTAGTATATTGTCTTTTCTCTTTCAGAGTGAAGGAGAACACCCTTTCATGTTTAGAAATTAGTATCTTATTTTAGGAAACTGAGGAGTGCAGAGAGGGTTAAGGAATATCTGTTTTCTAATGGCCAGCTCAAACAACACTTATTCCGTAGTGCAGGATTTTGGAGGGAATAGCATCCCTGTGTGTCTTTTCTGCTTCTTTACAGCAGTCCAGCATTTTGTACTGCTGGCACATCAGTATGTGCTGATGATTACAAGAATCTTATTTTTTTTTAAATTTTCATATATTAATTAAAAACCATAATATATTTTGATCATACTCTTTCACTTCCTTCCCCATCTTCATGTTCTCTCTCTCTCAAAAAAAAAATGAAGAAGTGTAAAGAGACAAGAAAACAAAACAAAAATACAAGCCCCCCCCCACACACACACACACTGAGCATGAGCCTGCCTTGGAGTGCAGCTGAAATATTCAGTGTCACTCTATTGGAGAACACTGGTTTTCCCTCTCATAGCAGAGATCAGTTGTAAATAGCTTCTTGGGTAGTAGTGGGGCTTTGTGCCCCCTTCTTTTCTTCCTTCTGAGATTGTGTATTGATTGAACTAGTGCAGATCTTGTACAGGATGTCACAGACTCTGTGACTTTGTATGTTCATCAGCCCTGCTGTGTCTGGAAGATAATTTTTCTTGGAGTCATCTACAAATCTTGCTCTTAGAATCTTTCTGCTTCTACTTCCACATAGACTCCTGAGCCTTGAAAGGAGGGGTTTGGTGAAGATATCCAAATTTGAACTGAGTCCTCAAAAGTCGTCCACTTTCCACACATTGGCCTGCTATGGGTCTCTGCTAATCCCGTCCACTGGTGGAATCTTCTTTGATGTGGGCAGAGTAAGGCTCAGATCTATGGGTATAGCAGTATGTCATTAGGAGTAATTTTACTTTCATTTTCCTTTAGCAGAGTAATGACATCAGGTTTTCCTCTTGGTCCATGAGCTATCTAGTCTCAATCTCTTTTGTAGTATCAGGCATGGTTTCAATCTCATGAAAGTTGGCCTTAAATTCAGTTCAATCAACAGTGGTGGGTTATTCTCAAAAGATTTGTGCAACTATTGCACAAGTACATCTTGCAGTCAGGTTGCTAATATAGGTCACAAGTTCATAGCTGGAAGACATTGGTGATTACGTTTCTCCTCTAGAAGCATGGACAGTACTTTCTAGCACTACATACATTTGTCTTCAGGATTAAAGCTTCTAGCTGGCCAGTAGGGCAATTTCTCCATGTTTGATGACACAAGTGATGTCTTCAGCAACAGACTCTTACTCTCAGGTTATTGGGGGTAGCCAATAACTTGGCTATAGCTTAACAGCTTATAATGGTTGAGTTTGTCAATGAGAACTCTTTGACCTATGACTCAACATGATAACATGATTCTTGGTACTTACGGTTTTTGTTGTTGGTTGGTTTGGTTTGGAATTTTTTGTTTTGTTTTGTTTTTGATAGCCTAAGATATCTAGTTGGAGCATTGTCTTCTGAATTATTTGGTCACTCCACTTAAAGTCCTTTTCATATATATATATATGAAATCTTCTAAAGCTTTCAATATGGCTTTTCAATAGTATTAGTTGTCCCACCCCATCTCCTCTTTAGCCATCTCTCTCATTCCCCTGTTTAATCCTCCTATTCTGATTTTACCTTCATCTCTTTATGACACTATATCCTATTTCTCCTTTTTTAGAGAATCCCCTAGAGTCTTTCTAGCTACAGCTCTGTGGTTATTCAAAATAAAATGTACAGATCTAAAGTTTAAAAGCTAACATCCATATATAAGAGGAACACATAGGGTTTGTTTTTCTGAGTCTGGTTTATCTCATGTAGGATGGTTATTTCTTGCATCATGCATTTACCTGAAATTTTCATTTTTCTTAACAGATGAATAATATTCCATTGCAAAAATACACCACATTTTCATTATCAATTCATCACTTGATGAACATCCAGACTCCAATTTCTGGTTGTTATTAATAGAGCAGCAATGAATATGGATGAACAAGTGTCTCTGTACTGGGAAATAGAGTCCTTTGATTATATGTCCAGGAATGGTATGGCTAGGTCTCCTGAAGCGTCTGTTTTCACCTTTTTTAGGGATCTATTATACTGATTTCCATAGTACCTATGCAAATTTACTCTCACTTTAGGAATAAATAAATGTTCCTCTTTCCTCATATGAGGTCCGATTTTATTATTTTTTGGTTTTAATGCCTGTGGATTCACAGTGTTGTCTAGAAAGCCATTTCCTGAGTCATTTAGTTCAAGTGAATTCTCTTGTTTTCTCTCATTTTATTCAGTGTGTGTACTTCCATTGAGGTCCTTAGTCCATATGGAGTTGAGTTTCGTACAGGATGATAGATTTGCCTGTATTTTTGTTCGTTTACATGTAGCCATCAGTTTGAGCAGCACCATTTGTTGAATATGCTGTCTTTTCTCCAATGTATATTTTAGTTTTATATATGTAAAAAAAAATCCATGTTAGAGCTGTGTAGAGTCTTCAGTTCTGTTCCACTGATGAATGTGTCTGTGTAGAGTCTTCAGTTCTGTTCCACTGATGAATGTGTCTGTGTAG
>NW_021604710.1:2215770-2215990 GCF_004785775.1 Grammomys surdaster | reverse complement strand
AGTCTTCAGTTCTGTTCCACTGATGAATGTGTCTGTGTAGAGTCTTCAGTTCTGTTCCACTAATGAATGTGTCTGTGTAGAGTCTTCAGTTCTGTTCCACTGATCAATGTGTCTGTTTATTATGCCAATACCATTTTTATTACAATAGCTCAGCAGTACAACTTGACATCTGGGATAATGATACTGCCAGGAATTCTTTTACTATTCAGAATTGTTTTTG
>NW_021604710.1:2201978-2215670 GCF_004785775.1 Grammomys surdaster | reverse complement strand
GGAGAGAGTGGACATCAGTCTTGTTCCCAATTTTAGTGGAAATGCTTTGATTTTCTCTGAGTTTAGGATGATGTTTTTTGTAGGTTTGTGGTAAATTACCTCTATTATGTTGAAGTATGTCCCTTACATCGTAGTCTTTTCAGTATTTTTAACATGAAAGGATGATGGATTTTGTCTAAGGCCTTTTCTACATCCAATGAGATTTTCATGTGGGTTAGTCTTTTCAGTTTATGTGGTGGATTATGTCTGTTGTTTTATGTTTGTTGAACCATTCCTGCATCTCTGGTATGAAGGCAACTTCATCAAGATGGATACTATTTGTGATATGTTCTTGAATTCAGTTTGCAAGTATTTTATTAAGAATCATTATATCTTATTTATAAGGGTCTATAGATTTCATTTTGTGTTAGATCCTTGTATGGTTTTGATAGCAGGGAAATAATGACTTCATAGGTACTTAGTCTCACTTTTATCAGGTGTCTGTTCAATTGGTTAGTTGTTCGTATCCCAAACTGATAGGTTATGGACCAGAAGGATAGATAATGATTGGTTTCAGTCTTGGGGTCAGTCTGGTACAGAGTCTTAACTAGTTCCATATCTGAAGTTCTTGTTGGAACTCTGGGTTTAGATTCTAAGAAACTCATATTGGTCCAGCGTGTGGGTTGGGTGATGGGCTCTCAGGCAGGAGAAGGGAGATTCTGGAGTTCTTTCAAGCAGCATTTACAAGTCAACTCTATGATGGGTATCAGAAGGAGAACTAGGTGTATTCTGGCCATAGCTGTGGATGACAGTGAATTCAAAGGGGATGGTGGTCTTGGAGGAGGGGCTGAGTTGGATTATGTTTTTGGACCTATATATGTTGGCAGGCACGTGGATGGGTAACCGAAGGTATAAAATGATAGTAGATAGTACAGAATGGAGGGAATGGGGTTGGGTCTGGAGAATCTTTCATTTAGCTTTTCCACATGTTTCTAAGTTAAATTTCACAGATGTCTGAAATAGGACATCAGCCGAGTTATGAAAGGGAAGCCTCGAGGCTGTGCAGAAAGACTTTGACAGGAAACAGTCTGATATTGTACAGCAGCTAGCTAAAGTTACCTTAGGCAAGTAACTTTTCTTTTTAAGCCTTAGTTTTCTCTGTGCCTAAATAGAAAAAAATAGTAAGATTCCCCTATGGCTTTTGGGGTCAGATCGAAGAGTGCCTCTTTGTTGTATAAGGTATTGTTTTTATTCTTGTGTTTACTGATGACTGGCTGAGCCTCTGGACTGCTCCAAGCACTAGGATACATCAGAGAATAGAATTTCTCCCATTGAGTTTCCTTCTTATAGGGTAACATGTTACTGGATGCATAGTAATGTATAAGTAATTAATGTATAGCAAATAGTTTATGTAACAGTGTGTTACAGTGTAATAAAGCAGCAGTTTTTCCCTTGATTTGAGGCTACCAGTGAGGAAACAGTTCTAATTACATCCTCACTGGCCCCTGTCTTGTGGCTTCTCTTCATCAGAGCTCAGAGGAAGTGTCTGGATAAAGGACAGCTTTCTATGTTGGTATTTAGAACATCAATGCTAATGGATAAATCTTCGGGTTTTGTGTAGTCCTGAGCAAACATAATTGTCTTCTTTTGATCTCATTCATAGTCTCATAAATAAAGAATTATAAGCTTGTTTTAGGGATTTATAATTTCAGAAGCTCCTATGCTGACTCATAAGGCTCAAGTACATGAGCTGATTAACTAGAAGTTAAGAATTGTTTTATTTTAATACAAATTAAAGCACACCTTGACCTTACCTTGAACAATAAGGCAAGACAGATTTAAAATGAAGTACATTATTGGAGTCTTTCAGCTGAAATGAGGGCAAGAGGTGGCTGGTGATCATTACTTAAAGTGGATGAACTGTATTTTTCTGTGTGGTTAATAGCCTTCTCACTAAAGCTTTCCTACCACTTTGTAAGTCTGTGAACAATTTCAGTGTATTGGGGGTTGTGAGTGGGTGTAGCCTTTTGCATACTGTACTTTCTCATTTGAATACTCTCATCCTTTAAGACACTAAAATGAGGACTGGTGAGATGGCTCAGCGGTTAAGAGCACTGACTGTTCTTCCGGAAGTCATGAGTTCAAATCCCAGCAACCACATGGCAGCTCACAACCATCCTGACCTCTTATGGGGTGTCTGAAGACAGCTACAGTGTACTTTAATAAATAAATAAATAAATAAATAAATAAGACACTAAAATGAGCTTCTTGGCAGAGTTCTTCTGTAGAGGCCGTGATTTCCCCTCTGTGGTATCTTTAAAGTTGACACATTGAATCTGCTGTGTTCAGTCTTTTACCACACTGAGTCCATGTATTTCACTGAATCCAAAATATCCATCTGTATGACCAGCCTTGTTATGATATCATTGGGAAATCATGGCTTTCAAATGAGAAATATCAGTGACAAACATTCTTTGTAATAACTGGTGTTTTAGCTGGACTACTTTATTCCACAAGCTTCAAATTATTTATAACCCTTACTACAACTCATATACACTCATGATGCTGGTGTTGCCTAGTAGCACGTGTACCTTAAATACCAGCTGTAATTGCATCGATGGTGCCACTAATGTAAGTTGCCCCATTAGTTTATGGAACAGAGAAAGAGTGAAACCTTAACTAAGCAGTCAGTGCTGAGATGCCAAGCACATTTTGAATGCATCAGGATACATCTATAGATGGTAAAATGTGCAAAACCATTCATTTTCAAGTTGGTGAATAGAGTCACACTATGTCTTCTAATAACTCTGAGGAACAAAATGAAGGCTCACTTTGTATTTGCTTTCCTTTGCTTCATCTGTTTCTTGGCAGGGGTGCTACTGAGTATTAATAGTACAAGTTTTCATGTAGCAGGGTGATGTGCACCCCACAATGATCCCAAGCACATAATGATTACATAAAGAATATACATATAAACAATGCAGGGATATGTTGAAAAATAGTAAACCATATTATTCATAAAAATTATGTGATTATTTCATTTTACTGAAAAAACCTACAGTATCTCTGTGTGGTCCTGTGGTCCTTCTTTAGGGCTTGGATCATTTCAGGTGTGTGTAGATAGAAGGATGCTGATGAGACAGAGTTCAGATGGAAGGCTTCCAGGCACTGGCAGCAATTGGTATTTTTTTTTTTTAATAATTAACCTTCCCTGAAAGTCTTAAAGGTACTTTACTCTTCTCCCTAGAGATCCAGTGTGTGACTTTACAAGAATGTCATGGACAGAAATAGACTTCAGTCTGTAGCTGACTTAGAACTGGACCATTTGCTTCTCTGAGGGAGGGATTCCAAATTGAACCTGCCATAGCTTGCCATTCATCTGTCTTCCCTGTTTACCTCACTACCTATTTTAAGATTGTTCCCATTCCTACAAGGTGTAGTGTTATTTATAGCCAAGTTTGTAAGGGACTAAAGTCTTAAAGCTTAATTGGAAAGGAGTTGAGAATACCCTCAGATGAAGATAGTTTTGTTTGTGTGCACATGTACATTTTCGGTTTTGTAGGTTAGCATTTTAGCAGTACAATTAAAAGCACCGTGAACAAAGGACATTTCAAATTCATGTTAGAAAATTATTCACCTTTTCACAGGTCCAAGGCTGCCTTTTGAAGACATTAGGAATTACCAGCTTATACTTATGAATGTCTAAAAGTTATAAAATGTTGACTGAGAAGTAACTCATTAACAGATGAGGATTTAATAATGCAATAACATGTCTTCAGGTTCAGAACTTAACTAGGACCGTGCTAAGATGTTGTCTTCAGGTTTGGAACCTAACTAACTAGGACTGTGCTGGGGAGAAAACTACATCAGCTGAGGGTTTCCTTCCTCCGTGTTGCTAGAGCTCTTTGTGCTTTCAATGGACTCTCCATTATGATGTTCCACAGTATTGTAAGCTCAGAGATGCTAATAATAATCCCCGAGGATCTCAAAGGCATGTAGCTAACGAGTGACACAGCAGAGATTTAAGTGATCGCAGACCCCGTGTTCTTTTTTGTTTGTTTATTTTCAAGACAGGATTTCTTTGTGTATCCTAGGCTGTCCTGGAATTTATAGACCAGGCTAGCCTTGAATTTAGAGATCTGTTTACCCCCAAATCAAGTACTGGGATTAAGGTAGTGTACCACCGCACCTGGCCAGCCACATATGCTTATCAGTGAAGTGTTCTGAAGTTTATTCAAGACAAAAGAGAAACCTAGAATGAGCATATGAACAAAAGTAAAAGTACCTAGTGTGTCCATCGAATGATAGGCCACTGCTGGAGTGGAGCTGGAGTAGTCTGGAAGCATAATACCTGCCATGGTCTGTCAAAGAGGACATTTACGCTTTTGGTCTGTATTATTGAGCAACTGCTATATACCAGGCAGTCTGCTGTATTCTAGGGAATGAGAAATGAGCACATGCACTTGCATTTGAGTGCTAACTAATTAATAATGATGCTGGTGATTTTTGTTGTAATTTTCTGCTTCATTTCTTTGCTCAGAAGATACTTTTTAAGCCAGCCTTTATGCACACACTTTCATACTTTTGAAATATCTTCAGTTTCACGTGTGTTTAAATGTATACACGCTGGTCCAGTTATATCTGTGAGTATTCATTTGGTAACTTGATCCTCAGGTAGTCGCATTGAGAGTTGAGCATTTGAGGTCTTTATGTTCTCATGAGGACTGGTGTCACTATAGAAATAGCCTGCAAGGCTTGGTTTACCCCATTCGGCCAAGTAATACAGTGGTGATTATCTCTCACTTCTCTTCCTTTCACCATGGGAGAAGACAGTAACAGGGACTCTGAGCAACCAGATTCCAGATGCTGGCATCTTGCTCATTATTCTTCCAGCTGCAGGTTAACTCAGAAACCTATGGTGACTGTGACATTAACAAAATATACTTTAGTTCTGGACTTCCTGCACGTGATTCTTTATATCATGAACTAGGTAATCAGCCTTCATCCACCATTCAGTCTCCTGAATTTTTGCCTGTACAAATTCTTGTTTAAAGAAATTGGTCAAAAAAACACTATGATTTTTATCTAGAAGTGCTTTGAGCTCATAATATTGTGGAATTCAATCAATGACAAAGGACTGTTGGAAATACTCTGAAACTGGAACTATTCGTTGTTTCTTTCCTTTTTTCTTTTTTCTCTCAAACTGAAAGTCTCAATTGGTCATAATTATTTCCAGTTTAGCTTCATTTGATCGTATTGTAATTATAAATATTGAGATGACCTTTCAGTAAAATAATTTTTAGGAAATATTTTTAAATGAAAGAAGCATTCCCTATTTAATAAGTATGTGTTTTCCCTGATGTTGTTTGTGGAACCCTAGAAGCTTTGGAGGCTGTCTACCTGCTAAACTGCCCTCAGTAAAACTTACCAACACCAAATAGAATGCCTAGAAAAAGGATTGTCTTCTGATCCATAACTCTGGTTTGTCTTTCTTCTTTACTGTTCATGGTTGGGATTCTATTTGTGTGTGTGTGTGTATGTGTGTGTGTGTGTGTGTGTGTGTGGTGTGTGTGTGTGTGTGTGTGTGTGTCTGTGTGTGTGTGGTGTGTGTGTGTGTGTGTGTGTGAGAGAGAGAGAGAGAGAGAGAGAGAGAGAGAGAGAGAGAGAGAGAGAGAGAGAGATGTTAGAATTCGTTGGGATATAGGAGTGCCTATCTCTGTATTTGTTTGATAAGCATATTCTAAACTCATATAGCTTTTGTCTTTAGGAAATCTTCAGAACTGAGTTTTTCAAGTATGAAGAATATTTTAGGCTGACCTGTCAATATATCAAAACTGATGTGATGGACTGTAATTTCTTAGGACTTTATGATGGACCTTTAGGGTTATGGCATTTTGTCCACAGTTTGCTGGAGAGTGATTGATTTTCTTGATAGACAGGAAACATGGTTTATTATGGTTCAGGTCACTGAGGCAAGGGACCATTGGTGGAGCTTTGAATTCTATCAGCAATTCAAGAGATGCCAGTATGCCTAGATGAAGAATTAAGCTTCATTCATTTCAGTTATACAGTGAAAATGTTTACTGGGAACAAGAATACCACTAGTCACTGCAAACGTGAAGAAGAAAACATTCTGTAGGTAGCCTTCTACTTTCATAGCAAGAAAGATTCAGCACTTTGCCAGCTTATGTCCTCTTCATCCTACTTCCTACACCATAGAACCTTACTAATTGTAACATATTACATACATTCATAGCCTATATGGATTCTTGTGAAAATGTATTCAGTTGTTTTGTCTATAGTGGCATCGAGTTTATAGTAGCTAAACATGGTCAGAGTCATTTCTGTTGCATCATGGGAGATAATGGTTTCAAAGGGAAATTGATTTAAATCTTTTCAGATCCGTTCACACTTTCAACCTGAAAACTTGAGTGATAGTAACTAGCTATATAGTCAAATTTATAGGACCAAATGCATGTTATATGGATTCTTTGATTTCTTAAGTAGGTGTTAAAGATAAACATATATTTAGCTTAAAAAGTCAATTTGTTCTCAATGGAAGTATCTCCTAGCTCTTACTGAATAGCTGCTCTTCTGTGGCTTATCTCTGGTTCTTAGGTAGTCTTGAGATGTAGTGACGAGAGCACCACTTAGCTGTGTGAAAGCAAGGTGAGTGCTGATTGCTCTTTTCTGCTGTCCTCTCAGAAATGCTTTATGGACTATTCATTTAATAGGGCTGCTCAGGGCTTCAGGTTATAGGCAGGACTATTGCTTTTAGAAGGAAGTAGTTTCATATTGTAAGGAACTATATTAGGGAAGCATCCACAGGACAGAATAAGGATGAATTGGACAGAGTCATTGTTTATTAAAGAAAGTAGCTGAAACTAATTTATGACATGTCTGGGAAGAGCTACTCATCAGATTGATTGCGTGCTTGCTGTGTAAACTTCCTTGTTGTAGGCAATGGATTCAGCAGCTTGTGTTCTGGAATAGGGAAATATTATAAAAAAACAGTGAATGAATATTTTTTTTTGAATTTATTAGGAAGAACATGGCAGGTTCAGAGTGCAGGTAGATATGCGGTGGAGATGTTAGCATTTAATATAGCCAGAACAAAGAACTTCTCCATGATTCATGTACAGGACTGTAGGGTTTAGCATGAATGACAAAGTAGGATAAACCAGTTATCTACTCTGCGCTGAGTCCGAGATGTCTTGGGGAAGATGAAAAGGGATTGTTAGTTATTGGGTTTTATACTACAAGGCCACCATTGGTTTTGGCAAGGATTGTTTCAGATGTTAGAAGATAAACACCCTTTTCAAATTACTTCTGCTGAGGACATTGCATTCAGGTGGAAGCTGGAGGTGATAGAAGATAGGGTGACTTTATCATTTATTATCAATACCAAGGCACCTTAGGAAGGGAAGGGTAACTTTTTATTATGTAAGGGGAGCACACCATCACTTCACACTTTGGGGAGGGCAGGAAAGATTTTTCCGAAGCATGTTTATACTACTCTTTGTTACTTTTCTAATATTAGACATCAATTCTTCATAGTCTATTAGTAATTCAATTATTTTAGTTGACTTTGGTATAGAATATTTGTTCAGAGATTTTTCATAGTTATGTTTCATCTACATGTAATTTATTTTCTTAGACAAGAGGTCTTAAGAACAGTTAAGCTATTTCTACCAGCTACTTAAGAAAGAGCAGCACTAGCTGGGCAGTGGTGGCGCATGCCTTTAATCCCAGCACCTAGGAGGCAGAGGCAGGTGGATTTCTGAGTTCGAGGCCAGCCTGGTCTACAGAGTGAGTTCCAGGACAGCCAGGACTACACAGAGAAACCCTGTCTTGAAAAACAAAACAAAACAAACAAACAAACAAAAAAAGAGCAGCACTGAGAGACGGGAGAGAGGGCTCTCTTACTGGGGCAATTGTAAAGAGACAGATTGGAGAAAGAAAAAGGTAGACACAGGTAAAGACAGAGTAAGCTAGAGAATGAGAAGGAGTCAGAAGATTACAACATACTGCCAAAGTTAGTAGGAGGTCAAGCAGAACAATTCAGACAGAATCTGAAGGAAGCCAGTCTCAATAAGTCAGCTTGGAGAGGAGACAGGAGATTTGAGCTAGAACAGCTGAACTGACCAGCCAGAAGTGAGAAAGAGCCAGATCAGGTTAGCTTATTCAGCAGAATGTCTGAGGTTGAAAACATTCTAGGTCTAGATAAGGTTGTATGGAGGCTAGAAACGTCTAGCCCTAAGTTAGCAAACAAAGGCAGTGAGCCTCAGAGATGACAAATACATCAGGTGAATAAGAGATACTTTGACTGCCCCTCCCCATTCCTACCTTCTCCTCCTCTGACTATGTTTCTGTCTTCATCCATCAGTATAATTTGATTGCTTGGTGTGAGCCTCAACAGTTTGATGCTAACACGTAAGTGGTTGTATTACTTTGAAGCTTCCTTGGCATCTGTCACCAAGATGGCAATTAAAGTCTGCATTCCCATATACCTTCCTTTTTAAATTTTATGTGTATGCATATTTTGTTTGCTGAGGTCATTAGAGTCCCTGGAATTGCAGTTAAGGATGGTTAACGAACTTCTGCGCTGGTGCTGGGAAGTGAACCCTGGTCCTCTGTAAGAGTGGCCAGTGTTCCTCATTGCTGAGCCTTCTCTCCACCCCCAGTGAGGACAGTTCTTTCAGCATTGGTTCACAGTTGTTATCTTTGTTTTTGACTTTCAGACAGGTTTCACTAGGTGCCCCTGGCAAGCTTGGTTTTTACTATGTAGACCGGACTGCCTTTGAACTCACAGAGATCCTTCTGTGTCTGTGTGGTTCGTGCTAGAATTAAAGATATGTGCCACCACATTTGTTTGTATATTAATTTTAAAAAATTTAAAATATAAAATGTATAAAATATTGAGAAAAACAGAAGTTAAAAATAAAACAATGCAATAAGTGTTAAAAACACTGTGATTGGGGCAGCTGATGGCTCAGTGTGTAAGGGCACTTGTGGTCAAGCTCTGTAGCCCGAGTTCAGTCCTAGGGATATGCATGCTTGGTTCTTTCAACTTATCCTCTGACCTCTGACCCGACACCACATCCTTCCTTTACAGAGTAAGTAATTGAATAGCTAATCAATTAAACAAATATAATTTTAAAAGAAATTGTTAAAATAAAATAATGTCATTATTTGCAGTAGTTGTGAGTCACCTTAGTAGATTCTGAGAACTGAAATCAGGTTCTTTGCAAAGGCAGCAAGTGCTCTTAACCACTTAACATTTCAACTCCTTCTTGTACCACGTACTTCATAAGTCCCTCAAGTTCAATCTCAATGACATGTTAAATGTTACTGTTAAAATTCGCAATGTTATTGTTAATATCCTACATCATTAGGATACTTTATTGTTTTTTACTTTAATTTTTTCTGAGATTATAGTGTAATTCCATTGTTTCCTCCTTTCCCATCCTCTCTGAATCCTCCCATATCCCACAACTTCCTTTCTTTCAAATTCCTGGCATCTGGTATCTGGCATTCCTCATGTACTGTTGATTGCAATCTTAATATTATCAACATCTTCTGGCACATATAGCCTGCAAACTTCCTCTTCTTTGTACCTCCAGTGAATGCTTGTGGTTACTAGTAAGATTTGTTGTACACGATGACATAGCCTTTTCATTACCTCATCTTTTTCTGTTTCTAGTAGTGCGAAGGCTTACAGCATGGTTTTTCTTATCATTTGGTTTCTTTAACTGAGGAGTGCTTGAACTAAGCTGACAGATTCCTAGCAGCCTCATTGCATTTTTGTTGTATTGTATACAGTTCACTGTAGGGAGTTCAGAGGCAATTCATTTTTGAATCCCATCCCAGCTTCAGACTTGTTTCTTCTTGAGCTTGTGTTCTTTTCCCTTATAAAACAATTCAGAAAATAACATTCACCATGCCTTTGTATAGTGTTGTTTGAAAGAGTCATAAATGTACTTGTAGTGTTTGTGAGAATGCATGTGTGGTTTCATATTAGAAAGTTCAAATAAGGTGAGGTGTAATGAAAAATAATAACATGGGCGAGTAGGAATGAATGTAAAATATTTATTACCCCTTCACCCCCGAGTCACACCACCAGGTTCCAAAAATGGTAGGGTTTCTAAAAGCAGCTGCTAGGGGACTTCATCATAGCAGTGGTAGAAATTTTTTAACGTTGAGAATTCATATTTCTTTTTTTTTTTTAAGATTTATTTTATGTATGTGAGTACACTGTGGCTGTCTTCAGACACACCAGAACAGGGCATCAGATCTCATTACAGATGGTTGTGGGCCACCATGTGGTTGCTGGGAATTGAACTCAGGACCTCTGGAAGAGCATACAGTGCTCTTAATCACTGAGCCATCTCTCCAGCCCCTGAAAATTCATATTTCATATCATGCAAAAATGTTTACTTTTCTTTTACTATAAACGACTTTCATGATGCTTTTCTCAGATAAATGATGTGAGAGAAAGACATTCTGAACAGAGTGAGTCCCATCGACATGACCTTTTAAAAAAGGAAGATATATGAGAGGGACTGCCACTGCAGTCTAGCTCCATGTATGTGGAGCTTACGATGCTCACCCAGATGGTGTGTGGGGCTCAGTTCCTCTATGTGTGTGTTTTACCTTTTCCTTTCTCTTTAGGAAACTTGAAATACTGCCTTGTGGTTCTTAATCAGCCTCTGGATACACGTTTTCGTCATCTTTGGAGAAAAGGTAATCTTAGTTAACATTTCATTGTCTTTGGGACTGAATAATGTGACTGCCATGCACCTTGGAACCTACCTGAGACAGAAAAGGGCCTCTTTTGCACTGTAAAAAAGTATATTCTGTGAGCTAGCCAGAGTGTCTCTTTTTATTGGATTTTTTTTTTTTTTACAGTGAACAAGTTTTCAATAGTTTCATGTCTGACATAAATCAGCTACTCATATGTCCTACAGTAAAAGGAAAACTTGTCTATAAAAAGCTGAAAGTATATATGTTGTTGTGTAATTATAGTATAATTCTTGGCTTTCTGGTGTCTTACCACTGTAAGACCCAGGTACCTTTACAAATCTGAAACAGAATGCAGACAAGGGTTCTGCTGATCCAGTAAAGAGCTAAAATTGTTTGCAGTCTTCATTTCTACATTGCCCTTCTTGCAGATGAAGGCAGCATAGCAGAGGTTGATGTTAATGTGAGGGGCCTTGGGAATGTAGGTTAGCATAGAGAAAAAAGAGGATAGAGCATCATAGCCTGGGATCTCAGCTAATTAGGAATAGCTCTAGGCCGCTGTCCCTGTCTCCGTGGATCTCTCATGCCCTGTAGCTTTTGTATAATCACTTCTGTGGTTGTAAAGCCTTGTGAGAACAGAGATCCAGGTTGGAAGCAGTACTGTTAAACTGAGGCAGATATGTAAACATGTAAAATTTGTTGCATTGCGTAAATCTTACAGTTAACTATTCCATGCCCAAAGCTTCTACTACATACCTCCTGACTTCAGTTTAGAGGAATTTAGAGAAAAGGCTATTCTGTCTGTCCTTTAAAGATCTAGTCTATAATGTTTATGAAATTTAGTTTAAATACCCAGTGAAGGGGTTAAAGAATATGAAACTTTTTAGATTTTTTAAAAATGAATTTTCTTTTTTATAGCTCATGAAGTTTTGACAAACGTTTTTAAAAGAAGTACCTTCTTACCTCAATATTTTGTAGATTTTATTTAATCTGGCAATTAAAAATAAATATTTAGGTACATAAATAGAAATGACCAAACAAAGCAATTTGAGATAAGAAGTATACAGAAATACCATGGAGTTTATGTTGTGTTTGCCGTCTACTGCTGTCATGTGGCTAAGTATGGCTAACATATGCAGTGAAATTCCGTTGGCAAAGCTTATTTTTACTTTGTGAGCATATGCTGATTGGATATAGCTTCTTGCTTAGGTATGGCATCTCATGTCTCCATGCCCCTCTCAGTGCTTGGCCTCCATCTGGCTTAAATCTATGCAGGCCGTATCCATGTTTTGAATAAAAAAAAATACATTTGTATCATTTTTTCTACTTCTTTTTCTACCTTTAACCACTGACAAGCCAACTTCTTGTCAATTTCATGGCCATTTTTTTTCTTTTTGTTCCATATTGTTCCCAGCTCATTCAAGTGGACATTGTGGTATCCTTGGGCCATTGCCACAGCTGTTTCCATGCCAATGAGATTTTAGATCCCAGCAGTTTTACCTTTCTTCATTCTGAGACTCTTCAAAGGTGTCCTGACCCCTGAGCTTCTTCTGTCCTGGTGTATCTTTCTTTCAGGCTTTGCTGTGGAAGGGTCATCAGTGGAGCTCTGAGATCAGTCTGGGTATATCTCAGAAGAACTTCCCTGGTAGCTGCCTCACAACCAGTCCCTCTCTCTCTCTCAGTTGGTACCCTCATCCACAGGAGGAGGGGCAGGTCGCAGTGCATCCTTTTTGGTTCAGATGTGCACAGCTAGGCACTTTGTGAAGGTTCAGTCTCTGAGTTCTTTGTATCAGAACTTGGCACTGCATGTGCATGTGGTGGACTAGCAAGGAGAGTTCCTCTCTGTTACTTATCTCCTCTCCTCATGCATGCCTGCCTCATGGCACCTGTCTGCTTCTTTGTGTGTGCATCTTTGTATGCCTGTGGATTCCTTGCTTTTGTGTATCTTTGCGTTTCTGACTATCACTGCAATGGAATGGTTACCAAATACAGGGAGCAGCATGGCGTTCATAATCATCGTTTTTATTCGGCTACCTTCCTATTCCAAACAGTAGTTTACACTTAATTTAACTGCTACCAAGTCATGGTTCTGTATCATAGCTCTGCATTATTATGTTAATATAGTAAAACTTAAACCATGTAAATGTATAGGCCAAAGCTATTATGTTAATAAAAAATATGCTTAGCATTTTATAGTAAATTCAAAACTGATATTTTTAGGGAAAAAAGATATTATTAGGAATGTTGATTTTTTTTATTTGTTTATGGAAAAAGAAGGAAGATGCTGTGAAAGAACTGTTTCCTCAGAGTTGTCCTCTGACCTCTCCGTGTGTTTGGGGCATGTGTTCCCCACATGTAATGAGCAAATAAGCAATTAATGTCCACTGAGCAGCAAGAATCAGCTTTCTCCAGGGACAAGTTCCCTGATAGATTATGCAGTCTCAAGCGGTCAGCCTAACGATATGTACATATGTGTAATAAGTATAGAAGAGTCGGGATATAAGTTTAATGTACTCACATATATATGAAATTCCCAAAAATTAAAGAAATAAGAAACATTTAAGGGGAAAATATATTTAAAAATTGTATTATGTTTCAGAGGTTACTGTCAAGGTGTAAAGATAACACACATATAAAAGCAATAATTTGGTAACTTTGTATCTGAGCGAGACACTGTCTTAGTCACTTTTCTATTGCTGTAAAGACACAGTGATCCAGGACTTACAGTTTCAGAAGGTGAGTTCATGACCATCTTAGCAGGGAGCATTGCAGCAGGTAGGTAGGCACAGCTCTGGAACATAATAGGTAGTGAAGAGCTCACATCTTTTTTTTTTTTTCGAGACAGGGTTTTTTCTGTGTAGCCCTGGCTGTCCTGGAGCTCACTCTGTAGACCAGGCTGGCCTCGAACTCAGAAATCCGCCTGCCTCTGCCTCCCAAGTGCTGGGATTAAAGGCGTACGCCACCACCGCCCAG
>NW_021604710.1:2147444-2201578 GCF_004785775.1 Grammomys surdaster | reverse complement strand
GGGGGTGTGGGGGGTAGGGTGGGGGTGTGGGGGGTAGGGTGGGGGTGTGGGGGGTAGGGTGGGGGTGGGGGTGGGGGGGTAGGGTGGGGGTAGGGGGAGGGGGGAGTGCAAGCACGAAAGCTAACTCCACGTGACAGGTCTCCTCCAATAAAGGCATCCTTCACAAGCATTTCTACCAACTAGGACCAAGGATTCAAAATAAGAACAAAAGGGGCCATTTCATTCAAACTACCTCAGATGCACATATGCCTATGACAGACTCTTACAGTTGAATAATAAAAGCAAGAAGGGATCCATGTTTAAAAATAGACAGAGCATCTGAATAGACATTTTTTTTTTTGTGGAAAATATGCACATGCCTAACATGCACATGTCAATTAAAAGATGCTCGCCATCAGAGAAGTCTGAGCCACAGTGAGATACCATGTCACTCACTAAGTTCTGTTGAGGACAAGAGTTGGTAGATTGTGGAGAAATCACAACTCAGACACACTGCTGACAGGAATGCCAATGGTGGAAAAACTTTCGAAAACCACTTGACCCTTCCTCAGAGTTACCAGTTACCCTATTTCTACTCCTAGATCACAAGCACAAGAGAAATGAGAGAACCTGTACACATGAACATCCATAGCAGTATTATTCAGTTACAGAAAGGAGTGAGGCACTGGTATGTTACAAACTTAATGAACCTTGATATAGTCGTCTAAGTGGGGGGATCCAGGCACAACTCGATTAAAATTAAATGCCCCAAACTGTCGAATTTACAGAGCTAGGAAATACATTCATGCATGCTTAATACTTTAGGATCGGGAGTCAGAGATTTATTGAAGGTAATCTCATATTGATAAAATGTTCGCAAGTCAATTTTATGATTGTTGTACAGTTTTTTGAACTTAACTAAAACCATGGATTTTATGCTAAAGTGTGTTGTTTTGTGTATGTGGATATATTTCAGAGGGCATTACAACAACAGCAGTAGGCATTAAAGCATGGTGTAGTGTTTTTTACTCTTTCTTAACAATGAGACACTCCCTCATGAGATTTAGCATATCAAGGCTTAAAGACTCTGTTTTCATTTTTGGAAATATTCATGCAGTAAGTGTCTCAAATCTACCCTGCTGTCCTAGCACAGAATTTTAGACATAGCAGGTGTGTAGTGGAGATAACAAATTTAGATTTCTCATTGATTTGTTTGTTGAGCTATTTATTTATTCATTAAATAAGACTGTTCTGGTATACTTTAAGAACTAGTGGTTTAGGATTTAGGAGGACATTATTTTATTTTATAATAATTATTTTAAATACAGCTCTTATTAGCTGCTATGATAATGTCCTTTGTAGGTTTAGATGATAGCACAACTGAAATTCCATGGAACACCAGTTCTCATCCATCTCTTAGACCTGAGAAGATAACATGTGTAAAGTTATATTTGAAATACTCTCTTTCTTTTTCTGAATACTTTCTACATCTCATCTGCATATAAAAGTTGGTGATTAAGTGGCAGATTTTCTTTAGTATCTAATGATCAAATCTTCATTCTCTTTAACATTATAGTAAGCAATTACTTCTTTGTGATATGTGTTGGAACATGAGAAATTCTAGTGCTTCATGAAATAAAGTACTTGGTATAAAAGAAGAACAAAGATGATTAGTTTTTCATAGTGTGATTGAAGAAGCAAGGTAGAAATGCCCATTGTTACAGTTTTTGTGTATTCCCTGCTTCTTAATATTTATTGTTTTAATTCTCAGATCAAAGAGTGACTTTAGTTTACTTTAATTAGAACATTCTTGTTTGAAATATTTTTTTACTAAGGGTAAGCTTTCTGTGGACGAATGTGAGAGACATTGATTGTAAGCATTAAATTCGTAATTAAAGAAACTTAATTCTGAGGACATTTATCTTCTTGATTTAACAAGTAAGCAAAATGTTTCAAGAAAAGAAAACATCCTCAGGAGCCTTTCACTCCAGAGTCCTTAAGCCTCTGTCTAATGGTATGCTGTGATTTAGTGTTCATTCAAAATGCGTCTGAAATTACGAAACAAATGAACTGTGGGTCTTGCAGATCTGGGACTATACAGACAGAAGGACAAGATCCTTTCCTTGAAGGGATTTAGACTGGCAGTTTCTGGAATCAGTCCCTAAGGATTTACAGCACACTTGGAACTTTATACCACTGAATTGGCCAGGATGCTTTAAAGTAAGTTTGAGAGGCAGGAAAGTGGAAGAGGTCATCCAGGAAAGGCTAAAGGCAAGCGAGTGAGTTTCCTGGAGGAAGCCTACCATTTTGGATGGCTATGATGGGTAAACTCTGAATTATAGGGCCTTCAGAGAGTTTCATCCCAGGATTGCTTCATGCTGCTAATATGCCTTTTCCTGTCACTATTACATAGCCTAATGATTCTTAGACATCAGCCTACCCTATTGAGAAAATTTCCTGCAGATCACTATGAAGAACTTTCATGAATTAATTCTGTTTAGATGAATTAATGATTTTATAGAATTCCTGATTTGATTCAAATAATTTTAGTATGAAATTTTTAAGAGATGGTTTTAGTTGTTTTGCCAGAAAGATGTAATAAAGTTAGAATCAAGAATAGAATGTACCCACTCCTCTCAGAGTATTCTGTAAAGGCTGCATGATAAGGAATGCAGTGAGCTTCCACAATTACAGGAAAAATAGAAATAGGCTTCAGACAAATTTGTGATCAAGGAAAACATTTATTTTGTGTCAGGTCCAAGGATAAATCCACAGGTGTGCACTATGATAAAATGAGGCCATGTGAAACTTTTGCTTTGAATTTATAATGAGCTTATAGATTGAAACACTGCTTTGAACTTAATATCAACATTCTTCTGTAACTCCCACTTTTGTGTAGACATTTTATCTATGCGGTAATTTTCTAAAGAACCATCTATGAAGGTATAAGAAAACAAGAGAGGGCGTTTGAGGCTCAACCCCATCCACCAAATGTATATATGTATATTTTTGTCTAAATATATGTACATACATACTAATGTAAGTGTATGTGTATGTATGTACATATACATGAGCACTTGTGGAGTTGATGAGATAGGTGGCCAGGCCCAACCAGGCAGAGAGAGGGAGAGAGAGAGAGAGAGAGAGAGAGAGAGAGAGAGAGAGAGAGAGAGACACAGAGAGAGAGAGACAGAGAGAGAGACTGACCGAGAGAGAGAACAGGTGTTCTTCTCTGTTTAAATGATTTTCTTTTCTTTCTCTCTGGTTCATGAAGAGTTAATGAGTTTCAGGCCTCTCTCCTGGCCAGCCCTTGAGCCAAAGGAGAAAGGAAGCCAATGTTTATTAGCACAAAATGATATGAGAAAAAAGAAACCAGTACTTATTAGCACAAAATAGAGAGAGTTACAAGTCCAGAGATCACCGGTTTTGGGCCTTAGTAATGCTGGGTCCCACGCATTACTGTTCTTTCTAAAGGCTGGGACAGCCCCTGGCAGGAAAGAAAAGCTCTACCCATGAACATTTATAATCCCCAAGGCAAATGGGACTTCATGTGAGAAATAAGGCCCGGTATGCAAGTAGGGTTGTGTAGCGGAGCCTGTGGACTGCTGGTGTGCTAAGAGGGCCTTTGGGGATAGAGCACTGTGTGATACACACACAGAAGAGGAGTCTGTTAGAAAACCACGAGAGGCAGAAATGCCATTTTGATAATAAATTTCAAGGAAATCAAAAGTGATGTTTAGAAGTGAAAAGAAAGAAACAAACAAAAACCCACCAATGTGATGTAGAGTTCTTTATTTTATTATGCTGTGTGGAAGGGAACAGCTTCAGTAGCTGAGTTAGGAGTCCTGGGTGATGCTGCCCTGAGTATTGCCCTCTCTTGCCTGTTGTATTATAAAGGACATTTCACATGAGGCTTTGGATGGAATCACAGGGTTGGGGACTTGTTTGCGAGACACGAAAAGCCTATAAGCCAAAAAAAAAAGTGCCAGGTTATACAAAGAGTACTTTATAATATTGAAGTAAGTGAAGTAAGTGTTCCGCTAGGATTAACAAGTCTATTTTATGAAGAGAGGCAGAAATGCAGTGAAAAATAATAAAATATTGTTTAAGTCGGAGAATATTAGAAACTACCCACAGCCTCTGACTTATTTGCCACATTTGAGCAATATGATAGCTGAAAGTTATAACAACATGAACAAATTCTTTTGGAAACATCTATTCTTAGCCAAAACTTGCATTTCCTCTCCTTGTATGAGTAACGGAAGTGACCTGTGTGGAGAATTCTGCTTAGTACCCTTGCTATTGTTTGCTGATCTGTAGAAACATATATAGGCAGGAAACACTGAACAGGCTCAGGGTGTTGAATTTACTTCATATATGTCTGTGATTCCTTTGTGTGTGTGTGTGTGTGTGTGTGTGTGTGTGTGTGTGCGTGTGTGTGTGTGTGTGTAACTGGCTAAAGAAAAGGAGGCCATGAAATATGGAGGAAGGAGAGAGTGGATAAAGGAAGGAGTAGCAAGAAAGAGAGGGGGAAACATTGGAATTATATTTTAATTATAATTTTGAAAAATCAGGAAAGACTTTGAAAGATGTCTCAGAGAATAAGAGTGCTTGCTGCCAAGGCTGAAGACCTTAGTTTTGTCCCTGAGAATCACATTCCGAAGGAGAGAACCAGTTTCTACAGTTGTGCTCTGACCACCATGTAGTGCTGTGACATGATTACCCCTCTGAATTAGTCATGGTTCTCTCAAGTCACAGAACTTAAGGAATCTATCTGTCTGTCTGTCTGTCTGTCTGTCTATCCATCCATCCGAGATTTATTGGAATGATTCACAGGCTACATTCCAACTAATCCAACAATAGCTATGAATAAAACGTCCAAGAATCCACTAGTCTTTCCTAGTTAGTTTAGCTAGAAGTCATTTTCGTCAGATACAGGGTAGTAATGACAGCTTGTTCCCAGTACAGTTTATTTAATTGCCTGATAGAATGTATAAACCTGTTCATATTATAAATGATTTTAAATATGCTACATTTCCACTCTCTGTTTTGCTTCCTTTCTCTCCTCTCTATACTCACAAATAGTTCATCTTTTTCTACTCAACCTTTTCCAAGAAACAAAGATGCATGCTGCTCCTGGCTACATACGGACATAAATTTTCACGTGCTCACAGCACTAATGTATTCATAGAGACTTATGCCTTACCTTTCTAGAAAAGGTAAATAAACTAAAAAGTTTGGTTTCGTATCGTTTTGATTATTTTCCCATGAGCAATACCTTACTGATAATCCTGGATAGAGAATATTTTTAATTCTTTTTCAAAATGGCATAATGTTTTATGACATTGTTGTTACCATTATACATGGTTTCATTCAAAAACATATAAACATTTACTTCCTTTCAATATTCTGTCTCTATTAAGAGGCTATAGTGAATGTCCTCATATGTGTCTATGTACACATGCAGATCAATATGAATTTTTTCCCATGTACTGACTCATATTTTAATTAAGTCAGAAAATCATAGCCACTGAAACTATAGAATTAAGACTGCTTTTCACGTTCAAAGAAAAAAAGAATATCCATTTGTATCTACCCACAGCTGTCAAATAAGCCTGTCTCGTACAAATTCAACAGTAGTCACTTGTTCTGCCATGTTGGTCAGTATAATTGCAGGAAAATACCAACTCATGCAGCATTAACCTACAATAGCACAATTGATGTGAATTTATTATTTTTCCATATGTTTGAATTTCATTTGAGTCACTTTCCTCTAAACTGATGTTTTTACCCTCTGTGTTGATGTGGGTGCACAAGCACACACGTGTATACATGAGGCATATGCAGTATTCTTTTAGGTATATAAACTTGTACATACATGCGACTGTGCATGTAGAAACCAGAGGTCAATGTTTGGTATCTTTATTGCTGTCTTCCCACCCCGTTTTTGAGACAGGGTTTCTGACTGAATCCAGAAGCCCACTGATTCAGCAGCACTCACCAGCAAGCTCCAGAGACCCACCTGTTTCTGCCTCTCTTGCAGTGGAGTTGCTGCTCTGGCTGCTGTACATGGCTTTTACATGAATACTGGGAATCCAAAGTCTAATGATTGCACAGCAGGTACTATACTATACTTCATTCTGAGCAATCACAGACCCTCTAAACAAATTTAGGAAACTTAAAATAACTCTATATATTTTAATCTGACCACAGTAATAAAGATTTCAGCCAGTAGCAACAGAAACTCCAGAAGATTTTGTTGTTGTTTGTTTGTTTGTTTAATTTCATGATTTCTCTGGGTCAAGAATTTAAGACCATTTCCCCATAGGTAGTTCTGTCTGGTAGCCTCTTACAAAATGTCCTCAAGATGTTGGGTATGGCTGTGGTCAGGAAGGGTTTACCCAGGGCTGAGTTGAGACTACCAACATTCTGGTAGGAGAATCTCTGTCCCACAGAGATACTCACATGACTTCACAGTACTTTGATTGCCTTTCTCTAGAGTTTGCGATTCAATAGACTTGTGAGAAAGGTTCACCAAGGTCTTTTATGCCCACTTTCAGGAGTTACATACATTATAATATCTGTTAGAAGCAAGTCACTATGTGAAGTCCACCTTCAAAGAGAGGGAAGTTAGCTTCTGCCTTTTGAAGCTTTAAAAGTAGGCAACAAGGAATTTGCAGACACATTTGAAACCACAGTTTAGAAGTTGGAAGTTAAAAAAAAATGGTCACGGTTATATGAAATAATATCACATCCCATGTCTTCTAAACGGCCTTGCCAATTGACCTATAGTTTTCAGATTGGTCTATGTAACATTGTCTTCTGTTCCATTGATACCATTGCTGATGGAAAACTTCTAGAAGGGTGGCGTATTGGCTCCTAGATCTGCAAGGAGCCATCACCACAAATTGTGCCAGTGTTTTCTTTGCCTATGGCAGGTATTCAGTGAATGACAAAGTATGTGTTCCTCCCTCAGTTCACGAAAGGATTATTGATTGAAATGGTGAACAGTTGTCCTGATTCGGGTTTGTAACTAGGATATTTTAATTTCAGATTAGCAAATGGCACGAGTATTCTCGTTCTTACTCCATGATGTAGATAGCTGTTATTCTTGTTACTCCAGTCCTTGTTGGATCATATACCTCTGGGTATAATTTCTTACTGTTTTGACAATGATTTCTTTTTGAGGAAGAACTGGTTCTTTATTATTCTTGCCATTTAGTTTTGGTAGAAAATATCAATCACTGTAATTTTGCTCTGGCTGCTGAAGTGGTAAATTCTTCAAGGTGTACCTGAAGTCATTCCTGGCTACTGTGATTGACTCAGGAATAGGAACGTGACTTGGGCAATCATTATTCTTTGTATTTCTTTGATTGTCTGTCTGTCTGTCTGTCTATCTGTCTAATTATCCATTGTCCATCTATTATCCATCCACCCATCCATCCATCCATCCATCCATCCATCATTGTCTGTCTGTCTGTCTTTCTATGTAAGCATGTATGTATGTATGTATGTATGTATGTATGTATGTATGTATGTATGTGTCTGTCTATCTATCTATCTATCTATCTATCTATCTATCTATCTATCTATCTATCAATCTTTTTCTAGAGTGGTCTGAAACTCACTATGTAGTCCAGACCAGCCTTGAACTTGGATCCGTCCTCCTGCTTCAGGCTGTTATGTTCTGGGATTACCAGGCAAACTGGCTTAATCAGTATTCCTGGAATTACAGTTTTAAATGGAAGACATCCATGTCAACTTTTTCTGCCAGTATCTCTACATAGGAAACCTGACAGAGACCTTACAACCATTGTTTATGCTTACAGTCATAGGGCCAAAGGCTGCAGCAGAAAGCCATAAAACTATTAAAGAAAATTTGTAAATAAGTCGGCCTACTTTGCATTAGGTATTTCAAATAGGATTCTTTTCTAGTCCATTAACATTTACAATATAATTTTAGCCTCTTGGCATCCTATCTTCATTGTGAAATCTTTGCACAGAAAATCACATCAACCATGAAGGCTGATAGGATCTTTGCTTTGTTTCTTTAATTGTAACCAACCCTTTTCTTATATTATCTTTTCATTTTAAATGAAAATGCTTTTCTCTGTGGCTTTTAAGAACATTTCTGTTTTAGTTAGGGGAAGAAATTATTTCTTCGATCTACTAGTGAGTTTTGAGATATAGCTTCTAAAATCACCACCATGGTGAAAATACTAGGAGTTTGAAATTAGTCTTCAGAAAAAGACTTTGGAACTGCCTAGGAGTTCATATAGTTTACCTGCTGAGAGGAAATGCCAGTTTGAAATAAGGACTACTGAAGTCTTAGCAGTAACAGAAAGATGAAGTTAGGAGCAGTTCCTTTTGTTCACAGGACATTTGTTACAACAAGCCTCATGCCATTAACGAGATTTGCTCAGAATAGTTAATTTAGATATAAAGCTCATTGGCAATATTTATCTGCAGTTTATCAGAATATCGGCAACCATAGGTTACTGAAAAGGTGCCTTTTAGTTTACTTGCTTTCAGCATTTTCATCTTGTACATTTATTTTTAAGATTTTTGTCTTTATACTTTGTTTTCTTTGAAATGAATTTAAATGATGCTGTCTTTTAAATACTGTTGTTCACATGTTCATTGTTAACATGTAGAATTGTGATGAATTTTTTTGTGTGGATGAAGAGATCCTTCCAATTTGAAAAGTAATGTTCATTTTATATTGAATAATAAACCATACAAGAGTTTTTATTTAGGCAAAACGTTCAATTTTCTTGTAGCCTTTTAAAGATTTTATATAATGTTCAAACACTCATGAATCATTGAAAGTATACTTCTATTTTGAAGAAAATTTTTACAAAATGTATTAATCTGCAAAAAATGATTTTCTAAGGAAATGAGCTGATCTAAGATATGAGTTCGTGATAGATTTATGTTAAAATATAGGCAAAGCAAATCATTTGAGTTTAATTTTTTTCCTCTGGTATTTATTTAGAGTAAATATGCTTGGATAATTCACTTTGTTTAGAAAAATCCTCTTGGTCTGTTTTGCCTCTAATAGTACTCACAGACCTACTTCAGAGAAGACATATCAACGTAATTTGAACATCCAGTTAATGGCATTAGAATGAATTATACATGTTTACATATCTAGTTATCTATTTAACATATATATATTAGCCATGTTAAGTTGTTAAGATACACAGATTTCTATCTGATGACTTCCAGTGGATTTATATGTTGTTTTCCCAGAACCTAAGGCTCACTAGTAACTTTGTTATTCTCTGATAAGACCTGCATTTATTGGCTAGTGTTGACTTTGCTGCCATCCATAATATTCACGACCATTGCTCACGGGTCGCAGAGTTACGGCATCATAAATAAGGAGGCACAGAGGAAAGAAGATAGAGCACATGGTTTATTTTCCTGCATTTTTAGCTATCAACTAAATCACTGCTGTCAGAGGAAAGTGGAATTTAATGGTCATCCTTAACAAGTTTAGAGAAAAATCTGTGCAGTTTTATTCCCTCTGTGTTGTATTTTGTGGTTATATCACATTTGGTTCATTTTAATGATGATTCAGTAATGACATTTATCATTGAAGCTTAAAGATTGGACTTAGGAAAGTTGTTTATTTAATCCTACTAAACTACTAACAGTTTGACATGGGTGAGAGACACAGACAGATACGGTACAGAGGCTGTGTTTGATTCTTTCGGTGAAGGGATAGAGTTAAATTGCAAACATCTCCAGTCTAATTCAGACCTTGGCATGTGGTACTTGTTTCTCGCAGTATGTTTATTGGCTTTCTGTCCGTTTTCATTCCATATGCATGTGTGGAGGAAAAGAAATGCAAACAGATAGGATAATATGAAGTACATATTTTATTCAGTACCTCTTTCTATATTAGTTTAATTTTGTTTTACTTGAAAATTCTTATCTTTCAAGACATATCAAATGTGAGAAATCTCAGAATTCCTTGGACAGATACAGGACAGGATCATACCCGTTCAGATGAGGCGGTCTCTGCCAAGCTTTTCCTCTGCTCAGGAGTATCCCCATCTCACCTGTCATGGGTTATATGCAGAGCGTCCCTCCTGACTGATGCTCTGCTGCTTTTTAGGCTTGTTTCTTGTACACACAGAGAGTCAATCCACACTGAAGTTTGGTTACAAAGAGGTCCAGTGATGTCTTCTAACATGTTCAGATGGAATACATCTGTTACTGCTTCATTCTGGCTAATTTATTAGGTGAGACTACTGTGGGCAAGGACCCTTTCCTTCTGCTGCGTTGCTTTATCTAGCCTTACTAGATGAAGAGGTGCAGAATCTTACTGCAACCTGATATGCCGTGGCTGGTCAATAACCATGGAAGGCTTGCCCTTTTCTGAAGAGAAACAGAGGAGTAGCAGAGGGAGTGTGGGGAGAAATGGCTGTGGGGAGGGACTGGGAGGAGAAGATAGAGGGAGAATGGTAGTCAGTATGTAAACTAAATAAGTAAAATGCAATCAAGTTAGATATAGACAAAACAACTCTTAATACATTGGGAAGCACAAAATGTTTAAATGCAATAATATTATGTATCGAGTTTCCAAACCACTTTTTAAAAGAGCTGTAACAGAACATCATGAATGTTTCTTTCTTGGTGTGGTTTAGGCAGGAAGGATGACTACATACTCCAGTCAACCCATATGCCAAGGAAAGGTCCTGGCCCTGTTTCAAAGCATTTCTGAATAAATGTATTTTCTGTATTTTTAAAATAGATTATTTTTTTAAGGAAGTGAAACTTTACCATAATCACTGGAAATTGAATTAATCCAACGCAAATATATAGATTTGTTATACTACAATTTTAGTATTTAGCAATGAGGTTCTTTATGTTACCTGTATAACTAGAGTGAAAAGAAAGAAAAGATACTCAGCATGAAGTGGACTTTAAATTTAATGATAGCGATTCACATACTATTCTGTTCATAATTTTTATCCACATAGAATAAGAATAATTTAAACTCAGGCACAAATAGAAATATTTTCCTTTTCAGTGGGGTGATGTATAAACTGGTAGCTACTGCTTAAAGGTTATAAATTGATTGTAGATGAATACAATTCTGACCGATCGCTTGCCCGATGACAGCTAGAGTGGTGAAGGTGTTCAGCGTGCGTGTGGCTGGTGGGCTTTGCTGCCTCCACAGGTTGGTCAGTCAGACAACTGGCTCGTAATTGTCCATTACCCTTCTCAAGGCCACTCAGAGCATCTTTGAAACATATTAATATAGTGGTATTGATATGAGATTTAGAAAGTTAGTTGAGTAAAGCTTTTGTTCTGAGTTGAGAGGGCTTTATTACTGCTTAAGGGTTGTAGTAAAGAGTATTTTACCATGACTGTCCTAATTGAGTAGACTTGGTAGACGTAGCTATTATTCGCTACACACTAAGAGCTGAGATACTTGTGCACTCATGCAACCCTAGTTTATTGATGGGGAAGGAAGAAGATGAAGAGAAATCAGTAGAAAGAGCTGAAGGAATGTATCTAGGAGACAGGAAGATTAAGTCAAATACAAAGGTGATTAGGGTGTGCTTTCTGAAGTGACCAAATTTAAGCTATAATCTTTACATTGGAGGAATCTACCCAGGCATATTTAGAAAACAAGACCTCCCTTGGCCTGCTTTCTGCAGATCAAAAATGCAAAGCTTGAGTTCTCTGGATTGTATCCTGGGTATTCTGTACTTTTTTTTGACTAATATCCACTTATTAGAGAATACATACCATGCATGTCCTTTTGGGTCTGAGTTACCCCACTTATGATGATACTCTCTGAGAGGCCCAACAAGCAGCTGAAAGAGTCAGATACAGATACTTCCACCATGGACTTAAGCCGGGGACTCCTGTGGTTAAATTAGGAAAAAGCTAGAAGAAGCTGAGAGAAGGGCAACTCCATAGGAAGACCAGCAGACTCAACATAGACCCCTGAGATCTCTCAGACACTGAGCCACGAACCAGACAGCATACACTAGCTGATATGAGCCCCACCCCCTCAACACATATACAGCAGAGGACTGCCTGCTCTGGCCTCAGTGAGAGAAGATGTACCTATTCCTTGAGAGACTTTAGGCCCCAGGGAGTCTGGTGGGGTGGGGGTGGAGACTCTTGGAGACTGGGGAGGAGGTATGGGATGAGGAATAGTCAGAGGGTGGACTGAGAGGGGGATAACGACTGGACTGTAAAAAAAGATTAAGGAATAATAATTCAAAGAAAATGTAAAGCTATCCCTCCACCACCATGCCTGTTGCTGTGCTCCCTACTGTGATGATAATAAACTAACCCTCTAAAACTATAAGCAAGTCTCCACTTAACTGCTTTCTTTATAAAAATTACCTTGGTCATGGTGTCTCTTTACAGCCATAGAATGTAACTAAGACAACAGAGAATAACGCAGATATATGTTTCTTGGTCAAGTCATAGAAAGAAGAAAGCCTCTTTGCATCTGTTCACCTCAAATTATATGTAGTGTTTATAAAATTGCTCAAAGCTATTGTGTATGTGTGGTTACTCACTTTCCTAGTTATAGCCAAGTTCAATTTAGTGTTACTGCTTGGCTATTTTCATTGATAGAGCCTGAAAGATTGTGTCCAAAATTGCAAGTATACTATTATTTACTAAAGAAAGCAAGGAGAAACATGTACATCCATATTTGTGTAGAAACAGCAATTGCAACATCTTGTATTCAGTGAGGTTCATGGCTGTGATGGTCTGGTGTCAAAGATGGCTGGCGATTTATAATGTCTGCCATGTGGATTTGCCTCTGAGGTAGTTCTGTAGATGTGCTCATTTAAGTCTAGCTGAAAAGTAGGTCTTCTCATGGGACACATGTGACAGATGAGGAAACTGAAGTGAAGAGGAGTTAAGTGACCGGCTCAAAGACACATAGCAACACAGAGCATACCTGGCAGATCTGGGGTTCAGCTCTAATTTACAAGATCTTCTCCAAAGAATACTATTAGTCCTTTAGTAAGTAATTTCCTTTAGATTTTTTTTTAAAAATAATTAAATGAATGTTTATTATAACTATGCCAGAGCTTTACATGAAAAACAGCTTCAAGGCTATACTTATATATTCTGTTGGAAAATATACATGCTGATCACAGTGATTTATAGAGCTGCAAAAAGAATTGTAAATTGTGGCATCTAAGGAGTTCTAGCTGCACTGTATCCCAACACTCATCTAAGCAGAGTGACAAACTTTCAGTATTTCACTACAGAATGTGAAGCCATGTGTAGCTGTTTTAGAATGCCAATTCCAGAGAGAATGTATCTTTTTAGTTCCATTTTGGCAGAAGCATTTCCCTTTATATTTTGTTCTTTGAATAGTTCATATATGTGTACAATGTATCTTTATTTGAAAAGGTAATAATTATATTGTATTAGAAAGTCTAGTGATTTAGTTCTTATTCTTCACCGATAGTAAACAGAACTTTCAGTCACATCGCAGAGCTGGGTAGACAAAAGGTAAGGCTGTCAGCTCTTCTGATTCACTATTCTTTTTCAAGTGGTGAAATGCTGTCAGGCATATGCTTTTGGATACTCTCATGTTTAAGACGTCAGTGCTTGGGATCTAGTGTGGTTAGCATTAAAATGTGCACCCAAAAAGCAGTTATGCAAAGCAGATTATCTCAATATTTCAGTTCATTATTAACAGTTTATATTTTAAAAAAATACTAAATTAAAACTTTAAGGTGAAAATTTAAAAAAAAAAAGCACTTTAATGCCAGACTTTCATGAGCACAATTGTATGTAATATTCTAAATTAGGGTACAATTATAAATGGTAAACTATTTTAGCTAATATCTAATGAATTATCAGTGGCTGCTTATGTTGTGCATTTCCCCTAATGCGTTAATGCACACGAGATGTGCAGTGTTTGGTTGTATGCAGTGCAGTGCATACTATCCTCTGTCTTACCGATACTAATCTTAGCATGCGAGTAATTGTTGCCTGTTTGTTAATTCTTTCTGACTTTAGTTAAAATTTACAACTTTATAGAAAGGCAGTGTTGAATAAAACAAGGTTTTTATCAGCTTTTTCTGCATTTTTGTGTTTATATGTTAAAATGGCACTAATATGTCAAATTTTTCCTTTTCAGTAAAAATTGCTTCCATATGTCATTCTCATATTTTACGGCATTATTCTTTAAAAAGTCTTTTGGGGTAAGTCAGTAGGTTCATCTCAATGGACTGGTGTGCTGAGGGAGTTTCCGTTCTTAGCTGTATAGATGGCCCCTCCATCATTGACAGCTAACTAGAGCTTGTGTTGCCTCACATAGACTCTTTCTCAGTGGATTGTTGCGAGGCAAACATGAGATGTCATACAGTTTTCACCCATAAAGGAGACATTATTTTAAACATGTATTTCTAGGCCTTATGTGCTTATGCTTTTAATTAGCAAGGCATACTCAGCATCTTCTGTTGAGAGATGCTGCAGGGCCTCATCTGGCATGCATGAAGTAAGCCATGTGCCCAGCAAAGATGTGCAAACAGATGGGATTTTATGTGTTTTCGATGTTGTGATCAAATGTGTCGACAGTCTGATTCTGCCTTTGCTGATAGAAACACTGCATTGTCTTTGAAGTTTTCTCATTCTGTTCGCCCTGTCTTCACGTCTTCAAATTAACTGGTTTGTTCCTTTAAATGTTGTTTTATTTTCTCACTAACTGTGTGTTAACTGCTGCTTCTTTACTCAACTCCTGTGAGTCTCATAACCTGTTCTCTCTCATTGTAATTTCCTTTCTGCTCCATTTCACCTGTCATACTATGTAATAATTTTGGTCAATTTGACACAGACTTAGACCCACCTGGGAAACGACACTCAAATGAGGAATTCCCTTCGTTGTCCTATAGACATAGTCTGTGGAGTACTTTAACATAATTGCTAGTTGATGTGGGAAGGTCCAGCCCAGTGTGGCCAGTACTATTCCTGGGCAGGAGGATGATAGCTGAATGCGAGCCAGTTGAGCAAGCCAGCAAGCAGCATTCCGTGGTGGTCTGTGCTTCAGTCACAGACTCCAGGTTCCTGTCTTGGCTTCCTTAGGTGGACTAAAACCTGTAAGCCAGTTACCCACCCCACACTCCTATGTTGGTCTGTATCCCACCAATAGAACAGAAACTAGAATAGACTGCTCATAGCAGTTATAGCTGTTTGCACTATTGACAGTGTTGCTTCCCTCACATTAGTTCCTTTTTCTTGATTCTCAGTTTCTCACCCAAGCTGACTGGCATTCCCCCCCAACCCCCCATCCTTATCTCACTGCTGCCCTGGGTACCCTTCCCACATTCTCTGTCCTTTACTCTCTGGCCACCCTGCATGTGCTTACACACTGCTCAGTTTGCAAATCTCCTCTCTTACTTTGATGGGTTTGCTGTTTTCCCAACAGAGCCCAGCTTATTTTTATAAGTCCTTGATGACTCCAGGCCAACATTCATCTTTCCCTTTTCAAAGTTTTCAGAATTGAGAATAGTTGATGCCATGGGCATTTTGCTCCAGCCTCTCCTTCATTCCTGTTCTTGTGATCTCCACTGAAAGAATTCACTAGAGAACATAATGTAATACAATAAGTAAGGGTTATTACAGACTAAAGTGCAGCGTTCCTAAAGGATGAGAGAAGACATTGGCCAAACGGACTATAGCACTATCTACAGTTGAGGCAGGTTTGATACTATTTCTGAAGTTTCTGCATCAGACATCTTTCCTTTCCAGATGATTGACAGGCCCATTTAGATTGTCTTCTACAGAAAGGGATAATGTTGCATGAACTTGCCCTGCTAAATAGTAACCCTATGATTGTTTTAGGCTCCAGGGACCACAGCTTATGTAGCTGTCTGTAAATGACTTTCCAGGCTGTTGGGGAAGCTACTGGTTGTTCCCAGGGATAGACATAGGAATCTGGTCCCATTTTTCTGACCAGTAACTGGAGTCCTGAATTTCCTTTCTTTGGCTTTACACTCTGTTGATTATCAAGGAGGGGTCCAGGCCAAATGTCCTTTCAGTCTGCTGATATATAAAAAGCACTCTTAAGAGTTGACGCTACAAATTGTGTTTTGGATTGCGGGTTTCTTGAATTATTTTATGAATTCTTTGTACATTTTCTATATGTGTCTCTAATATGGATAAATAGCTTCTTGTGTGTAATTACATTTCAGAACAATGCTGGATACATAGTATGTGCTTTACATGTACCCAGTGATATCTACTCTTTTTTCTTAATAACTGTAATATTGTGTATACTCAGAACACTGGATCATCTATCTAGACTTTATTATAATGCACCCTCCTTTGCCTTCTCCTGTGTATTTGATTCTGTCTATCCTACAGTTGTTAGGCCTTTCACTTTTTATAAATGTAAACCAGAAGATAGGTCCTTAGCATCCTCACAAGTGCCCATTGCTATTGTTCGCATCTTTGTCCAAATGCTCGTTGTCTTCTTCATCATCCTTATTCTGTCTCTTTTTCAGAAGAATATGTGTTGGTGGTTTCTAAAGCAGCAGGACAAAAAGAGTTGCTGAGGTTTATAAAATTCATTTCAGAAGTTACTAGTAGAGCTGTTAAATGAAGAACAAAGCTTCTAATTTTCTTCAGCAGGATAATGTGTCATTAGTGCAAGAGGACAGAAAGGATAGGAGAAATAAGAATTATCTCCGAGGAGAGCCAGTTAACAGAAAACAAAAGTAAAATAAGAATACTGAAAGATATGCAAAAATGATTCTCCAGAGCTGTTCTGTGTAGGAAGAGGAGCCTTGAGAGATAGGTGCTAAATTCTGACAAAGAGAAGAGGTGATATGCTGAAAACTTTGGGAGGCAAACTCTAGGCTGATGCTACAGTTTCAAGGCTAAAGGATATAGCTAGGGTTTCTAGGAATGTTTCATGAACATATTGCGGTCTTTGTGGTTCAAAGATGTTGACATTGGAGAGAAAATGAATGAAATACTTAAATGATTGTAACTATTGGGAGAAATTAAAAAATATATTTGTGTACATATGCAATTGATAGTTGGAAGATGCTCCTCTTCATGATTTCCTCATTGCTAGTGGGTCATATTTCACAGTTAAAACTCCAGTCACTGGGATCTCAGGTGAGTACAGGAAAGATGAACAATGATGAAGCTTCTGAGCGTGCACCCATGACATTCCTTGAGTTGTATTGTTTGGACAATGGTAGGAATCGGCAACAGGCGGGCTTGGAAATTTGAATTAGTCAACATAAACTCATCTTGAGACATAGTGTTTATTCCTGCTAATTACCTGGTTGCTGCTTAGTGGTACATATTGATGGAGGTTTCCAGTATGAGCAGTATAGGTTATTGAATGTGTTGATGAAATCTATAATATAAAATTTATCAGAAGAAGAAATTACAAGTTTTATGAATATATTAAGTAGAAAAATTGCTTTTGTGAATAAAATGAAATGAGTATTTTAAGTATACATACAACTTATTGCAACAGTTGTTGTATTTCATTTTTCTCATTTATATGTATGTTAACCTTGAGTCAGTTCCTGTGTGTGGGTGAAGAGGAGTGCTGTTTTTTTCTCCACTTGTGCAGCAGCAGTTGATGCAAGTCCTTGGCTGTTACATGTTCTTTGTGTCCTATTCATGTGTTACACGTGGTATTCCACCCTGGATCTTTTATTAATTTCCGATGTCCAAGGGCCTTAGGCACTTTGGCTTGTGCACTTAGTGCTCTTCTGTGAGTCTCTTCCTATTGGTTTTTCAATGTCTTCTCTGATTTCTGTACTTTGTTGATCCTTGAATATAGGGGGCTCTGGTACCCCTACACCTCACTGTTTTTCCAGGTCTCTTAATTCTTTTTATATCTGTGTGTGTCCTATGAAGAAATAGCCACACTTTTATCACTGTGGGCACATTTATGGATTCCCTTGTCAGACCTGAATGATGAATTGGGGTTGGTATAGTGACTTTTATAATCTAAGAGGTTTTTGTTTATTTGTTTGGTTTTTATTTTTTATTGGTTATTTTATTTATTTACATTTCAAATGTTATCCACTTTCTAGGTTTCCCCTCCACAAACTCCCTATTCCATCCCCCCTTCCCACTGCTTCTATGAGGGTGCTCCCCCACCTACTCACCCACTCCCGCCTCACCGCCCTAGCATTCCCCTATGCTGGGGCATCAAGCCTTCACAGGTCCATGGGCCTCCCCTCCCATTGATACCCGACAAGGCCATCCTCTGCTTCATATACAGGTGGAGCCATGAGTCCCTCCATGTGTACTAGATTGGTGATTTAGTCCCTTGGAGCTCTGGGGGTTGTGGTTGGTTGATGTTCTTTCTATGGGGTTTCTAACCCCTTGAGCTCCTTCAGTTCTTTCCCTAACTGGGGTCCCTGTGCTTAGTCTGATAAAGTTTGCTGTAAGCATCCACATCTGTATTGGTCAGGCTCTGGCAGAGCCTCTCTGGAGACAGCTATATCAGGCTCCTGTCAGCAAGCACTTCTTGACATCAGCAATAGTGACTGGATTTGGTGGCAGCATATGGGATGAACCCTCAGGTGGGGCAGTCTCTGGATGGACTTTCCTGCAGTCTCTGCTCCACTCTTTGTCCTTGTATTTCCTTTAGACTGGAGCAATTCTGGGTTACTATTTTTGAGATGGGTGGGTGACCCCATCCCTCAACCAGGGGCTGAGCCTAACCTCTGGATATGGATGGTGTTCTCAGGTTCTCTCTCCCCTTGGTTGGGTATTTCAGCTAATTGTTATCCCTGTTGGGTCCTGGGAGCCTCTTGCTTTCCTGGCATCTGGGACTTTCTGGTGGCTTCCCCCAGTTCCCGATCCCCCACTGCTACAGCCCTCTGTTCAGTTTCCTGACCTTTGTATATCTCCTCCACCCCGTGTTTCCTCCCATACCTTTTTCTGCCCCCCCCATTTTCCTCCTCCTCCTCTCTCCCTCTCAAATCCCTCTCTCCCTCTACATCCCCTGATTATTTTGTTCCCTCTTCCAAGAAGGACTGAAGCATCCGCAATTTGGTCTTTCTTCTTCTTGAGCTACATATGGTCTGTGAGTTGTATCATGGGTATTCTCAGCTTTTTGCCTAATATCAACTTATAAATGAATGCATATCATGTGTGTTCTTTTGTAACTGGGTTACATCACTCAGGATGATATATTCTAGTTCCATCCATTTTTTTTTGGTTTTTTTTGTTTCGTTTTTTCTTTTTAGTATTGCATCTTTTAAATCATCCCTTTTCATGTTTCCATGTTTTTCTTCTAAATAATCAGGTTAATTAATTAAAATATTTTCTACCTATGTTTTTTCCCATTAGGCCTAAGTATGTTAAAAAAATTCAGCACTTATGGGTTCTTATTATTTCTATTTAAGATCAACTCAGGTTTTTATTTTTATTGCTTTATGTTAGAGCATTATCTGGTTTGTATATTCTGTCTGGAGTTTTTATGGTTTAGTACAGGCACAGAACCACTGTTTGCAGATTACAGCATTTGATCTGGTTCACTTAATTCTACCTTGTTAATTCTTTCCTTTCTTTAGTTAATTCTTTCCTTTCTTTTCCTTCCTTTTCCTTTCTTAATTTTTCCTTTCTTTCTGGATTAAGAAAACGAGAAAAAGTCCTTCCCTTAGTAATGTGTGGTCCTGTTTTTCTTTCTTTCTTTTCCCCTACAGTTACAGCATATGTCATTGCTCGTTTTCATTGTTTGGTTTAGGTACACTTACCGCATGTGATATTTTTTAAAATAAAAAACAAGTACTAAAGGGACAGCAGAGCAGCTTAAGGAAAGTGATGCCCAAGCAGAGTGTGGATGAGGGCCCCTTGGTGACAGCAGAAGGGAAGTGCGGAGTGTGTGGACATTAGGGGCTGAGGTGACCACATGAGGGAGGAGGAGCAAGGCTGTGAAATACAGGAGATTCATAGCTTTTGTTCTGTCCAGTTTTTCTTTCCTGGTACTGTTTTTAAGAAACTATGGAAATGAAGTTTCATGGGCTTTAAAATGCTGTAAAATAATTTTTTTTAACCTGAGGAACAGTTTTTATTTTTATTTTTTACTATTATAAGAGATTTTTGTGTCTGTGTGTGCATTGGCCTAATCTTGGGAGCTTCATGCATACTAGATAGGCATCCTGTCACTAAGCCATATCCTCAGCTGCCCTAAAGGGTTTTAAAAATAATATTCTCCCTCTCTGTCTCTGTGTCGTCTCTGTCTCTGTCTCTCTCTCTCCCTTTCTCTTTCTCTCTCTTCCTACCTACCTATGTAATGTGTCTATGTGTATCTGTCTCTTTCCCTCCATCCTTCCCTTTTTCCCCCTCCCTTCCCGTCTGTCTGTCTGTCTGTCTGTCTTTCCTCTGTGTGTGTGTGTATATCTGTGTCTGTGTGTGTGTGTGTGTGTGTGTGTGTGAGAGAGAGAGAGAGAGGAGGGAGAGAGGGAGTGGCGGAGAGACAGAGAGAGGGAGGGAACTTAGAGGTAAGAGTTGATCTCTTTTAGGTAGAACTATGTGTAGTTGTGATGTAAGTTTTAGAATGGAATTCTGGTCTTCTTCATAAGCAGGGTATGATCTTAACTACTGTACCATCTCTAGCCACCTCCTACGGCACATTTAAGTAGTTAGTGTGTCTTTGTTTACTAGGAGGTAGCAATAACTGCATATCTGTATAGACATGTATTCAGAGTGTATTAATCAACTCAAGGCAGTATGTCCTTCCATGTCTTCAATTTATTTTATGTTTTGATATTTTTCCTATTGCTTTATAGTATATTTCTCTTATTCCAAAAGTTGCCTTACTTAGTTATAGGAAACCCAAACTAATTACTCTTCTCTTTGTTTGGTACCGGATTTTTGCCTTATACCCTTCTCTACCACTCCTGTCAATAGCCCAGTGTATTTTTGGACTAGATTACTGATGTTGCTTACTTCACTGATTATAGTGGTCTTCACTTCCATCCGTGTTCCTTAAGGTTTCTGTTTCTATATAGTAATCTAAGGACACATTGGTCCTTTTTCTTTCTTTCTTTTTTTTTTTTTTTTTTTAAACCAGAGGTGGTTTTTGAGCATTTAGTTTTTAGGGCCTTCTCACTCTGAAGTGCTTGGTCCCCCTCTCTGTTAGTTTATGTCTTCTGCCAGCACTGGAAAGCTTGCCTTTAATTAGTTCTGTAGTCCTCTTGTAAAGAAGTTGTACGTATATCATTAGACTTTTGAGGCACCCAGGATGTTTCACAGTGCTTTACCACCATTAGTGAGACCCTCAATTTATCCCCAGCAGAGCAACAATTTATGTCTCCTTTAAAACTCATTTATAATTAGTTCTTAGTTTTCATTTGCTTTTGTTCTCCTCTCTGTTTTTTTGTCTTTCTTGCCCTTTAATGGCTTTTTAGTGATTAAGTAATTTCGTGTTTTGATTTAAGTTTTTACACGTTAAGCATTTTCAAAGGTTTTCACATTTCTTTCAAGAGCTCTTCTATTTGAGTAGTTTTAGATTTTCTTGTAGTCCTGTGAGTTTTAGTGATGTTTCCAGTCCTGGTTGTTATTAACCTGGAGGCAGGATTTTTTTTTTTTTTACTTTCTTCCTCTTGTTATATTTTATTTTTCTAGCTAACTATTTCTTATCATTGCCCCACTTTTCCTTTCCTCCTTTTCTCTGTTAACCTGTCTACTCTATAATACTTTGTTATTCCCTTTTAATTGACCTCAAGGTGATAAAAGAGTTAATGTATCTGGGCAGCCAGGGCTGGGGTAAGAGATAGCAGTACTTCTGTCTCCCTGAGTTCCTGATCTGAGTTCTGGGAACTGCAGGCAGGCCAGGGAGGATTACTGAGGCTTTATGGCTGAGGTACTGGAGGCCACAGGGTGGGTTGTGGTTCATCCTCTTCTCTCTCACCTTAGCCTCAGGGTCTCCTGCATTGACCTTGGATCTGTATCTGTAGCCAAGACCCTTGGCATCCTCTCACAAGCCAAATTGAGATTCACTACCTTTAGCAGTTCTTTCATCAATAATGTGATTGGTGAGAACTTTTGTCCAGGTTTTATCTGAGGTCAAATTTCCATTTCTTGTTTTTGTTTTTTATTCACTTGTTTAGGGTAGGAAAAAGACAGACTTTTCTGAAAACAGTATTTTGCTCTTTTCTTATCTTTTCTTAGTCAGTGTGCCCCAGCTATTGAGAGATCCCTGCAGAGGAGACTTACAATCTGACTTCTTGGCTCTCTCCATCCTCTCTCTTTCATGGCCAGCTGATTAGTCCTCCCGCTGTGGTTTTACTGAGAATTGAATCTCACAGTCTAGACTCTTGTTCCCCGATGGGTTGATGAGGAAAGAAAAACAGGGCATTGCTGTACTGAGAGGAGTTTTGTTTGTTTGGAGGGCACACCTTGTTAGTGCATTTATTTAAAATATTATAGGATCAATGTTTCCATCTCAGTTCATTTCTGTGGGCTATATTGCTCTTCCTTGTGCATTTATGAGGTTACATATTTTATGAATTATGAAAACAAGCTGGAATGCATCTTTAAAAAGGGTGAATGTCCCTTGTCTGCTACTCTCATTCTATTATTGAATCACTTTTAGGGTTAGCAGCTTAGTTTTGTTTTTTAAGTTCTAAGAATCAAAATGCATTTAAAAAGATGTAAATAATTCTATTGGTTGGGGAGAAGGTAGCTTTTTTTGTTCTATCAGTAAAGCTGCTTGCAGTTCTGTACAGCAATGAATGGAGTAGTTACACAGAAGGAGAAAAGAAAAACGAAGATGGCTACCTGTGAATGAACATGAGTAACTGCCTGTGCTGCCAATGCAGCCCTTGTAATAGTTTGAAATTTACAAACACAACAATAGAACACATCTTTGTAATGAAATATTTATTTGTATCCCTCACCATTGCAAGCTGCTCTCATTCGTCAGGTTTGCAAACAGCAGCAGCAGTGTTCCTTTGGTGTGAGCCCAAAATAACTTCCAGCTGTTGAAGTTAATTCTGCTTTTTAAGTCTTATTAAAAATCTATCATCCAGCAGCAAATCCTCTTGCTCTTTCTGCTCTTCCGTGGACTTTTTTTTAAAATTTATTTACATTCATGGAAAGTGCCTTTCAGAGATGCTTAGTGCTTGAGACAAGAATTGAATGAGAACAAAAAAAGATATTCTTGTATTTGCATCACTTAGAGCATCATTTACCAGCTCTTGATTGAAATTTTAATCTCATATCCTTTTAACTCTGCATCTTAAAATGTGTGAAGCAAAACCTCAAAAAAGCAGCTAGTCATAGTGGCTCACAACTTTAATCCTAGCAACCAGGAAAACAGGCAAGTGAATCACCACACATTTAAGGCAGACCTGGTCTGCACGGTTCCAGGCTATCCTGAATTACACAGAGAAACCTTATATAAAAAATACACCCCCACACACACGCACGCACATACGCACTCACATGTGTATTTGTGTGTGTGTGTATACACACACACACACACACACATATCTGTCTATCTATCTATCTATCTATCTATCTATCTATCTATCTATCTATCTATCTATCTATATCCATGACTCTAAAACAGAGACAGTCTGGCTATATTGTTTATATCCCTTTTTAAGGCCACTGGAAGATGAGGCACCTGTTTTGTACAGATTTATGTCAAGAAGCCCAGGTAGTCAAGCATTTGTTTGACCTCTTGCGATTATGATCAACAATGGCTCAGATCTACAGTGAATGTTTGAAAGATGCTTATGATTTAGTTTTGTCAATTCTGATAGTAGAGATGATTTTATGGAAAAAAACCAACAAATGGATGGAATATTATTTTCTGTACATTCTGTACATTATTTTAATCGTCTAAAGAAATGCACATAGTGTTGTTGGCCTAGGATTATCAGGATTGATTGACAAGTCTTTCCTTCTCGCTCGTTTTTGCTGCCTCTGACTCCTTGGTTTCATCTTGGGATTATTTCCCCCTGACCTTTCTCACCTAGTAATTCATACTTGGGAAGTAATAGTGAAGCCCTACTGTTCTGATCAAGGGTGGCCATAGTGTCTATTGAGGTAAGTCTCTTCTGGATGCACACGTTGAAGTTGGTTGCTTTTATTTATTCATTCACTTTGTATCTCTGTTTTATTCTGTATATTCTAGACATTTAATATGTTGTTATGACATACTGTTAGATAGTAAGAAGTGAGTTGTAGTGTACTAAGGTAGCGTATTCATCCATCCATCGGAGCCTTTAATGTATGTGACAAGAACAACTAAAACCTCCCAACTTTGCAGGATTCTCAAGTAGCCTGCCCCTTTGCTGGATCTCCTCTTGATGCTGACTTTCATGCAGCTCTACCCATCTCAGGAATCATCTTGCTTAGTTGTTAAGTTTGTCTCTCTCCTTGTTGGCTACACTTGCTTAAAATAAGGTGACCCACAGACATAAATTTAAATCTCGTAGCTTTAGTAGAAAAAGGAAACAAGAAAAAAATTAAGCCTTTTTGAATAAGCATTATCTGAATAATCCTCATTTCAAAATATAGTCAATTAGTGGTGTAGTGCCGTGTACTTTTTATTTCCACAGAGTCTAGGGTATAGTTCACACTTCATAACGACACAGCTGCATCTCAGATACTCAGCATCACAGTTGGTGACGTCCCCTGTGTTACACAGCTTAGTTGGAGTCGATGGATGCCTGAAGGCTCAGAACTGTGCTTACTGTTTACAATACTTATTCTTCCCCGTACCTGGTTGACTTTCGGTGTGTATCTTTAAACACATGCATGAATGAGGAAATGCCTGTAGTGTACAAGGAAGGTTATTAAGATGACTGATGCAAGCCATGAATAATATTAGTGCCTCTTATAAGAGGAACTGAGGTTCATTAGCAATAGAAAGGACACTTAGGCCAGAAGATTCTACATATTACAGTCAACTTAAGACGGTGAGGACAGGCTTTGAAGAGTTAAATTCCCAAAGGTTTGTTATTAGAGACTGCCAGTAAAGGAAATGAAAAGGACTCCATCTCTATCCAGGATGCTCTTCCCAGCTGAGACGTCAATCTAGAGCATTTGACAATCAGCCCTTTCACATGCACGATTACAGGATTACATGGAAGAGCATCTGCCATAGTAACCATGATCTAATTTTAAACATGTGCTGTGCATTCCCCTTAGATGCAAACAGAAGCCATGAGTCTCATTGAGTTTTTTACTATTCAATAAAGTTTCATTTAGTGTAGATAGTGCAGTCATTATGGGCAACGATCTGGTATGATGTAATAAAATAAGTAATGTGCATATTCTAGGACCTGGTGACTATCCATTTAGGTATTTGACATCTGGACAGAAGATATTTTATATCTGTATAATCATGCATGTAGATGCTAATTGTAGGATTATTAAAATATAAATCTTTTGATGAATTTATTAAATCTGTATGACTCTGATGAACCTAGTAAACTGGATTTATATTTTAAGTGGAAATCTCTTATATTTTAATCAATAATAATAGAAAAATTTTGAATGGCACATTTAAAAATTTAGACACTGTGATACAGTATTACATATTGTTCATGGAAACAAGCACACACTACATAAAATAAATGGAAACTAACCACAGCTGGGAGAATGAAACTTAAGTCCAGAACAGTATGTACTGCTGATGCGGACAGGGTTGTGTTGGGGTGGGATGGCCATCCAGGAAATAGAAGTTTGTAGTTTTACAGCCATCCCAAGGTTTAAATGGTGGCACTTGTCAAAGTTAGGTGTAGGGTAGAAGGGCCTTGTCTTCTTCAGTTATCGCTCTATTTGGTGTCCTATATACATTTTATACATTTAGAACATTTCGTTAGAACATTCTTTTAGGTATATGCTTTGTTATTTTGAAAGTGAAAATTTACGTTAAAGCCGCAAGGTATAGTTTTCCTTTTGGTTTCCTCTTATTTGCTGGAAATGGAGGGATAGATGGAGACACACATTCTTTTGAGATATGCAAGTCCAAAAGGGCATTTAAAATCAAATCTCTTTTGTTCTATATTTCAGGGTAGAACTTTAGTACTTATTCCAATGTGAAAAATTCTTATTAAACTCATTGCCCCATGGGACATTTTGAACTCTTCATTAGTTAAGATTGGAAAGTTGACTTTAAAAAAAAAAAAATCTGGCCTGGCCTGGATTTTTGAAAGATATTTAGGCCATGTTGGGTTCAGTTCAGTTCAAGCACTTATGGGATACCAACTGCCCTGTGCAGCGTATTGTATCAGGCTTGAGAGATTTTAGGAGAGGAAGTAACAGTTAGGGAAGGAAAGAGACCAGTTAGGATTTCTCAGGACCTCGAAACAGTTGAAACATAATTAGTTGAATGGATACATATTCACTATTGAAGTGGCAAAATATAATACAATGAAAACATTACATATGTCTTATGAGTTATCTATTAAGCTTTATTTTAGTTCCAAAGCAGCCTTTATTACTTAAACTGTAGCAATGGGCTGGAGTCTATGAAGCCTTCTCCTTTGTCCTTTCAGGCTGAGCCCACCCTGCTGGTGATGCTTCTACACTGTAACAAGTGTGATATTCAGCTGTGTCTACCAGGGGACAAAGAGAGGCATTATTCGAAGAAGGACACTTCCTAGCATCCTTGTGCCGTTGTCTTGTCAGGTGTCTTTGTATATTATTTTGTGAAGTGTTAGTTTTCCTAGCACTATCGCCGGCTCGTTGCAATGAGTTCCAAGTTCTACATAGTGAGGGTTTCTAGTCGCTCTGTCCATTGAGCCCTTCCAGCAATCCACAGAGGCAGTGGCTGCTCTGTTCCCAGATCTGCTCCTGTCTTCCAGTTCCACGCTGTGCTCTAGTGGATGCCGAAGCCAACTCCTCACTTCAGCATGCCAATGCCAAGAAACGTGACTTCGATATCTGACAACTTCAAGCTTTATCCCTTCCCTTCTAAGAGAACACTGGAGTAGCTCTAGTGGGCTTACGGGATATATACATATGTAATAGTCTCTTCTTTCTGTCGCACATTATGTTGCGTTGGAAACAAGATGTGCCTTATAGTTAGCAGTAGATTTGCCCTTTCTGATTCTTACACCTTAAGCTTGAGTTGCCTCATCTGTCATCCTTTGCTTTACTGAACAATCTTAAGTACTTGTTGGTATAGCACAGTGTAGTCTTTCTAACAAACTGGAGCTAAAACTAATTTGGGTATCAGATATGTTAACTATAATTTCCTTATATTCTGGTTGAGATTTTGGATATTATGTAGAAGGGAGTAGTAAGTGTGGACATCCTTGTCTCTGATATTACAGGAAACCTTCAGTGGCTTACATGTTGAGTTTAAGCAATGCTAACTATGGACGTTTCATGTGTGGCTGTTACTGTGTTGGGCTACATTCCCTTCTGCCTTTTATTTTAAAGCTTTTTGAAAAATTTTTAGTTTAGAGCTTTTTACATAGGGTTTTTCTTGTTTTCAAATGCTCTTTCTCCATCTCCAAGGGATCACATATTTCGCCCTTTGTCTTTTTACTCTATGTTCTACACTTACTGATTGGTATACTTGAACTATGCTGTTACCTCAGGGACAAGGCTCAGTCAGTGATGGTAAATGATCCATTTATGTGCAGTTGAATGTGACACTTAACTTTTGCTGAATATTTTTAAATTTATCTTCATTGTACTGTTATTTACTGTGATTTTCTTAGAATGTCCAAAGGTCCTTATTGAATAAATAAGCACATGTCTTTAAATTAAGGCTAATAATGACTCCCTTGTATACTAAATCTCTTTTTACTGTGGTCTTAATGCTTTTATTTATTTACTTCTCAACTCAAGTATTATCTTATCTGACTAAATGATGATCTAAAGTCAGTCCCTTTTAAATATCTGTAGAAGTTTCCCTGTGATTTGTTCAAGCTAGGATTTCTTCTTGTTATTCTCCCAGAGCTCTGAAGATGGCAGTAGGTAAGAGCTCTTGTTGTAGAACATATGATGACTTCAGTTCAAATCCCTAGCATCTCTGTTAAAAACAAAAGTGGGTATGGTGACAAGTAATTCCTCCTTGCAGGGTGGATCCCTGGAGCTCTGCCACAAGCAAATGGTGAGCTTCAAGTTCAGTAAGAGTCCTGCTTTAAGGGAGTAGGGCAGAGAACCGTAGGGTACTTGACATCCTCCCCTGGCCTCTGCGACTTCTCTGAGATAGCCCATGTACTAAGAGCCATTATATACTCTACAAATGCAAAAGAATGGTACTAGAGGCAATCTTGCCTCTTTAAGCTCTGTTGCTGTCTGCCTGTTTTTAAGGCTGTTGATGCCAGCCTACAGAAAGCCCAGCTGAATGTTTGTGTCATTGTGTGTAGGTTTGAACTTGTACCCAGTTATTCCTGATTTTCTAGATGGACTACTTTTACTCTACCTTTGTTCATAGCCTTCATGTACCCTCCACCTGACTCCCACTGCCAACTCTCCCATTTTTTCCTTTTTAAGCAGAAAAAGTTAGCTCATGGCTATGTTATTTAAAAAAAAGATATTCAAGCTATATGTGAAATTCTTGAGTTGGTAGCAAATATAAATAGTCAATTTCCAGTTCTGGATTATTTGTCAATAAGCTGTTTGTTGATATTAACCTGGTATTAGCTTTTAAATGTAATGATCATTCTCTAACTAAAAGAAGAGAGATATTTATTTGTTGGGAACTTTCACTCTGTAAACTCTTTTAAAACATGTATATCTTAATAATTTTCAATATATAACAGAGAGAGAGAGAGAGAGAGAGAGAGAGAGAGAGAGAGAGAGAGAGAAAGAGAGAGAGAGAGGGAGAACACATTGCTTTACAACTTTACGATTCCTGGTTTTGAGGCTTGTGGTAAGCACTTTGACTGTCTAAGCCATCTTAGTGATCTTAAACTATTTTTATATGAATATCCAGGAAATGACTAAGTATAAGCTGGATAGATAATATTTTCTTCTACCTGTATAAAATAAAACAAATACAAGTATCACCTACTTATTTGTGTAACAGTGGTTTTACTTTCGATGTATGCCACTGTGCGTCTGTTATTTGAAAGATGCCATATGTCTCTGGGACCTCTTGCCACTGGAACCTCCCTGTTGCCTTCAGGAAAGGGTAGAAATGATTTGGTAGGAAAGGAAGGGGCGAAAAGACTTAGAGATCCACCCACTCTGCAGCCTCCTGTATTCATTATATATTTTTTTTTGTTATTACTTTTAAAAATATTTTTATTCTCTTGGACAGCTCTGACACATGTTCTGTGTAATGTGGTGGGACAACCGTGTCTCTGAACTATAAAGTTAACCCTGAAGTTGTCTCCATATCACCACTATCTACAGACTTGTGAAGAATGTTCTCAGAGATAAGACAGGAACAAAGAGCTGTGATTCAAACATGGTTGTGCAGCAGCCTGAACTGGATACTTGGCAAGAAAAAAAAAAAAAGCAGAGTAGATAATATTACTGTTTGTAAAATTTTGATGGTAAGAGTCTTAGGAAATCATTTACTTGATAAGATTTTTATACTCCTCCTTTGTGTGAGACTCTCAATAACCATAAATCTGATACAGAAATCTAAAATGTTACCATTTCCACTGATGTTCAAAAATATGAGTGGAAATGATAATTTCCAATTACCAGTGTATATAATAGTTGCACCAGAAAAATATACTTACCTGGAAACACTTTGTAATTGCGCTGAGGTCTTATTTATTCTTGCATGCGTGCATCATACATACCTGCCATTAAACTACCTGGATCTCAGTAATAATGTTAGTTGAGACAATCATGATATTCCTGCTTGTCTTTTGCTCCACCCACTCTGCAGCCTCCTGTATTTATTTTATATTCTTTCTATAGCATATTTTCACCAGCAAAATGATTTTCTAATCAGAAAACTTTATTTAAAAATTGTTACATTTTTGCTAAGTGAATTAGCTTCCATCTTTGACTCTTGTACCAATCCTCTTGGTAGTTACGAACATTTTTCGCTAGTTTATTCATAGATATCTGACTCTTGTCTTCAAGTTGTCACTGCCTCTTCTGGATAATTGTACACTATGCAGTGGGCTGATCAACAGAAACTAACCTTTCACAGGCTTACAGTTCATGATGAGATGAGTGGGATGGCTGATACTTATCAACTTGGGAGATGAAATGATGTGAACCACTCAGTGTCTCCCAGAGGGCGGTCAGAAGGGCTTGACTCCAGCCATCACAAGTGTTAGTAATTTAGTTACTGGGCCTTAAGTAAATAGGAGGTGGATATATAATAGATGTAAAGTCAGCTTAGCCAGTATATAATTACCCTGACTTTAGTAGCTAGGTAATGTAGCTTCTTAGTGATAGTCTTGTATTTAAATTGGAAAGCTTTCAGAATAGTGTGTAACCTGGTCAGCCTGCTGAGGAGTGGGTGTGCTCTTCGTAGAGCCCTGCTTTGGAATGACTGAGAGTGAGCATTTGCTGTACCCAGTTGCCATAACCACAGCAGCAAGATACTGTTGACCTGCAGTTTGTAGAGGCTAGGAATACTGAATAATCTTCAGTGCTCCAGAGAAGAACTCAGGACAGATCACAAATATGAATCATGCCAAGCCTTATAATACCAACTGTGATCTCTTCCATGATTGCCCTATTCACTATGTATTGAGTTCATATTTGCTATTGATCTTCTCCCTAAAGAGTAGTTGGTTACTAGTGACAATGTAGGGATTAAGGGCTCTTGAGATCTTACTTGATTGTAACAATCTGTATTTAGTTGCATAAATACATATGCTCTTTATACATGCAAGATAATTTTGTTTATTTATGTTACTTAGCATTTTTTATACAAAATGAGATTTTCCCATTTTTATGAAAAATTTCTCTGTGCTCAGTGATACATAACATCTTGATGGTTGGTGTTTCTTGAGATTTCTTAGTAATTAGATACTTGGTGACACCCAGAATTAAAGAGGTATTTTATTATAGACTTTATAAAAAGGATTGTGGAAGACTAGATGTCATACTTCATCTCCGCAGTACATTATGAGGGAAGGAAGAGAGAGAAAAGATAATAGAATTTTCACAGCAATATTTACTAAAAGGTAATACAAATCTCCATTCCGCCATTCCGCGGCATGAAGCAGGTCGCTAGGGCTGGTGCAGAACTGTGCATTTCAATGCTCCGTGTAAACACCACTTGATTTTCACTTGGAATGGGATAATTTTGTGTTAGGGACTTGACTAAAATTTAATGAGTATCCCACTTACTAGCTGAAGAATATTACAAATAGTGTGAGCTTTCTTAATAATTGCACATAAATATACTATAAGTAAAACCTTCTATCTAAAACCCTGAAAAAGATCTCCAAACAGCAGTTAATTTTGTGTACATTTCAGCACTCCTCTAAGAAAAGTAAATTGTTATTTCTTTAGGAGGGAATATATTTCCATGCATTTCGGAGTAAAAGCTTTTTTCCTGCATGAAATAAAGCCTTGGAAGAGAAAGCACACTAATCTATCTCTCTTTACCAAGTCCAGGAGCTAAATGACTAAGCTGCATCCAGGGCTTTCCTGGTGATTTACATACCAGCCAAAGGCATGATATCTCTTCTTTAAGAGCTTGTTTCCATGTAGATTTGAAGACTCTGCCTCTAAGTTAGAAATTAATACTTTTCCTAGTTGGGCTTTCGTATTTTAAGTGGCATAGAACCCAACTCTAACTTGCCTCAGCCAGGAAGAAAATTTATTGATGTTCAGAACTCAGACTGGTGCCTGGTTTTAGCTATGACAGTGGGAACTCAGTGTGTTCACACTTGTCTTCTTGCTTTCTTATCATGGTCTTGCTCAGGGTCAGGATGGCAGACTCCATAATTCCACATCTCCAGTCTCAAGGTGCATGGCAGCCAAAGAGGAAACCTGCAAAGTCTCTTTGATTCTGGCTGGAAACAACCTACTTTCTGCCTCACTAAGTATTTATCCATTTCCCACAAATAGGGATTATTCTAAATTATTCTTTTTATCGTGTGTGTGTGTGTTTCTTCTCTTACATGTGTGTGCATGAAACCCCCACCCTGTGTATTGGGAGTTGATCCCAGGATTTCACATATGTAAGCAAGTGCTCTACTACTGAACTAGAACCCCAACTTTTTGTTTTCTATTTTGTTCATTTTGATTAGTTTGAAATTAAAATTTGTTGTAGTTGATATTTCTTATAAAGAAAAGTTTCATGTCACAGCACTTAAATTTCATACATATACATACATTTATATATTATGTATTGCCAATATATATTTATATATTATCATGTATATTACATATATAGGTAAATATCAATACACCAATAATTGGTATATTTTGGTATACATACACTCATGCATACACACATATACACACTCAGTATGAAACAGATAATGTGAGGAATAGAGAGGTGGTTTTATGATTGAAATAACACATATGGCTTGAAGGCCTCGATCAAACATGAAGTTAATTAACCTTAGAGGAACGTTATAAGACAGTTCATCATGCTTGGATAATAATGAAATAGTGAAGTCTAGTCAAGATAGCTTTCCAGTGCCTCATTCAGCCATGTTAAACATGCAAGATCAGGTCTGGGACTATAGCTATTGCCCTTTGATAGATATATGTTTCCTCAAGGAATGAGTCTAGTATCTACTTTTTAGTGTAGGTACATTTTATCAATGCTGATTACTGTTTGATTAATCTATAATCTTAATATAAAAACCTATATCTGATGCTTTGTTTCCCAAGATTGGCATATTCTTATATACTTTCTGAGTTGCTATTTACTAGAAGACCTAAACAAGAAGTACACTTTTTAAAAGAATTTATCACATAAAATAATATATTAGGAAGCAAGAGAGATGGTTCAGCAGTTAAGACCATTGACTACTCTTGCAGAGGATCTGGGTTCAATTCTTAGTACCCACACAGTACAGAATACAGATACAATCCACAGAACTCAAGAAGGTTAACAAGCCAAAGGGCCCAAGTGAGGATGCTTCAATCCCACTTGAGAGGGAGAAGAAAGCAGAGGACAGAGGGAATGAGGGAACTGGGTGTGAGAGAAAAAGGGGAAAAGGGGAACATGATCAGGTATTGGGAGTACCAGGAGTGAAGCCCTGAGGGCCAGCAGAGTTAATGGAAATAGACAGCCTCAGTAGGTGGGATGTAGGGGACCCTCTAGAATGTACCAGAGACATAGGAGGTGAGAGATTCTCAGGACTCAGAGGGAGAGACCTTAGATGGAATCCCCAACAGTGGAGAGAGGGAACTTGTAGAATCCACCTCCAGTAGAAAGGGCATCAACTGGAGGGATGGGGTTGCTATCCCACAGTCAGAATTGTTTCTGTCTAAAAGAACTTTAGGGACAAAAATGGGATGAGGAACTGTAGGAAGGCAGAATGAACAGGAGGGGGATAATGACGGGACTGTAAAAAAAGATTAAAGATAAAAAAAATTACTAAAACCAAATGTAGTGACATGTTCCTGTAATCCTATAGTGTAGGAGGCTCATTCTGGAAGATGACAGATTCAAACAAGTAGCATACTAGTGGATATAAAAACAACTTTCTTAGTGGGAGAATATGAGGAGTATTGTATAGCTACCAATACTTACATGTCAGTCATGTGTGCCTGCTGCAGCCTTTTCTATTATTACATGAATGCAACAGCAATTATCCTTATGCTTACCATCCTGTCAATCTCAACACGTAATTATGTTGTCTGTATTGAATTTCTGCATCAATCGGGAAGCACATTTTAAAATACCGTAAATGTACAGAGTTGTCTGTACAAGTTAGCTCATCTTCCTCTGCACCTCCCTTCTTGCTTTAGGTACACTGTCTTTCTGCCATTTCTGGATTCTTATGTTAATTTGGTGGCATACACCGCAGTAACTTTGGTGGTTTTTCCATTAGAATCTGAGTTGTAGGGATTAGCTTAAAATCATTGTGTTAGTCAGTGTCCATAGATACTGGGACCAAAATTGAACTCCAGTGATTTAAAGTAACTGAAACGGCAACATTTTCTTTTCTTCCTCTCCTCCTCTTCTCTTTCTTTTTTTCCATATAAATATGTGGAATTATTTTAATAGTATACTTTGCAGTAAGTGCAATTACTTCTCTTCAGTTTTATTCGACAGAAGATTTTGAAAGCGCCAATTTACCCGTAACTGTGAGTGCAGTTCTTTTTTTGTTAATATTGCTAAATGCTGAGTTAAAAACCAGCACTTAAAAATATCTTTAATATACCAGAGCTGCTGAGATAGAAAAGTTGCTCCAGTGGTTTTTATTGAGTTTTAGTTTTCAGATGTTTATCAGCCTGAAGCGTAGTAAATGATTGTTCAACCATTACTAGACAATCTGCAAAAATTTTCCTGTATAAGCGAACGGACATTTTACGTTAAGAGCTAACTCATGCAGTAATGCTTAGGACAATTTAAATTATGACGAATGAACATTTTGAGACCAATTTATTGTGATTTATCTGACTGTTCCTTTAGCATGCCGTCCCCTTCTGCTTCTGTTACAGTCGTTCCCTTCCTGGTTACACATGTGGCAGGTGGCCTTGCGTGAACCTGTGCCAGCATTGCTTGCTATATTCTACAAATATTTTCTTTTGAATTTAATTTTTTATATAATTGGAAAATATTTTTGTGAATAAAATTTAAAAGAAGTAAAGAGCGTTTTTAGGGTACCTTATGGGAACCAAATTGTTTTCAAAGTGAATTTTTTTCCCTTCAGAAGGAATAAATCCCCATTTCTAACTTATGTGTAACAAGACTGTACATTTCCTTAGTTATTATTTTAACTCAGTTTTATAACCTTGGTAATATAAATAAATTTAGTTACTAAGTGTTTGTCTTTTCATAAACTTCCCTAAATCTAACATAAAATATGTTAGAAATAATAAGTCTTTAATTTTTTTGATTGAAAAACAAAGGGAATTTTAGCAGAGCTGGGTGTGTTGAGTTCCTTTATGTGTCTCTTCCTTTGATGCTGCCTCTGTCTGCTCATTGCAAATGAAGCTTTTGTTAGTGTAGAGGACTTACATACCTTTGCTTTTCACTCAATTCTCTTCCCCAGCAGCATGTGCTTGGTTGCCTACCAAATGAAAAATGTACCGGTTTTTGTTTGTTTTTTGTTTGTGTATGATATCACTAGGAACAAAACCATGCCTCACAAATGCTAGGTCAGCACTCTATCACATATCTTTACCCCTGGCTCTTAAAAAGACTTAAATGTTGAATTCAGCTGATCTTTACTATGTAATATAGTATGGAAATTGATATCATTATGCTTGTTAATTTTTACCAATTAAACACTATTTGTTACATTTTATATTGCTTTAGTAAATAAATTTTTACATAAAAGATCTCATATACTTGTTAATTTTGTTTATGGAGAATTACTTTTTATACTCTGAGGGTAATTACTGATCGTTTACCATCTGTTTCTATTAATCAGTCTTTTTATGCTCCCCAATCAGTGATGTTTTGCTATTTTATGTAAGTTCATTTCTCCCTCTTCACTGATGATGACTTTGATATGTAGGAAATGTGCCACAAATTCTGTGAACTTCTGTTATATTCATAGCATAATAGAATTCTGGGTTCCAGTCATTGTAAAGTGTTTAGGGTGGTTAATGAAACTAGCCATCTCTCTGAGTTGTGTGGTAGCTTGGGCTATTCTTTTTAAGAATATAAACTTCTCATACTTTTAAAATTTTAACATAAAGCAGAGAAGACTGTTTATTGAATGCCCAGTGTGTTCCTATGTTGTTACTAGATGTCAGTATTAAATTACTAATTGTTTAATGGCCCTACACTATAGTGAAGAACCTCAAGCTAAAACTTAAGTGTTTTACCCCTTTAGCCTGATTTTGTTTCATATATGTCAGGGATCACAGAGAAAATAGACTTTGATGGACTTTTCTGTCTGTCCATAGAGTATGTTAGATATCTATTACATTCTTTCTCCCGATGTTAACATATCAAAATTAGAGTTGAATGTTCTAAATCTTCTTAAATATATAGGTAAATCTACACATACAAAGGTGATAGGATGGTTTTAAGATGAAGAAGTAGGTCAACAGAGTAGTTTGTTTTTTCTGAAGCTTTCCTATCTTGGGCCTTTTGCTCATGCTAATGACTTAGTGTGGAAGACATTGAAACTTTGGACTAGGAAAGCAGTAGAATGGAACTTAATGGGCTGTTCTATTTGGAGCCTGAAAGACAATGCTGTGGAGAGTAATACAGACAGTGGAAACCTGCAGATAGGAATAAAGACTCTATTAGCAATTAGGATACAAGCTATTCATGAAATATTTTGAAAAAACAATCTGGCTATATTCTGCCACTTGCTTGAGACTAAATTAGAAAGTAATGGACTAACGTCTTTGGTTGAGGAAATTTTCAGATGGCATAAATTTGGGGCTGTGGCATCATTACTACTGATTACTCTTATATAAATCTACAATGAAAAAGGAACTAATGTACTTAGTAGTTTTGATCCTAATAGTTTTGTAGGGGCGGAAGACAAGACCTTGGTCTGTTAAAGGTAAAGAAATTGCCACGATATCCTGTTAAATCATCAATATTTTGCAACCATTCCTACTCTATAGGATAAAAAAGTAGTTCAATCTTAACTCCTAGGGCAAGGATTTAAAAAAAAAAAAAAAAGTAAGTGAGGCCAAGGCTCTCTACATCAACCTGATCAAATCTCACATGAACTCTCAGACACCCAGGCATCATACACAAAGCCTTTCTACATATATATTATGGCTTCCAGCTTAGTGTTTGTAATGGAATTCCTAAGTGTGAGGACAAGTGGGCCTTTGCCTTCCCTGGGGCTTTTTAAATTTTTTCTTTGTTTTTGTCCAAATCCAATGTGTTTTTGTTTTATCTCATTTTAATTTTTTTTGAAAAAGGAGTACTAAAAAGTAGCAACAAATTGTCTTAAAGGTCCTTTCTTGAAAATTGATTTAATAGTTTAAAAACAGTAATCTTAACTAATATTAACATACAATTATTAACATAATATTGATATTGACATAATTGAAGAGAGGTTTTATAAATTGAAAGAGAGTTGAAGGAATGTCACATACAGAAGGAAGACAAGAATGAAACATTTGGAGAAAGGCTGAGTTCAGGTAAGACTGTCCACAGAAATGTTTCAGGGAAATTCCCAGAGACAAAAAGGACGACAAGAAGTAATTGTGTTAATATGACTTAGAGTCATCAGGACATGAGAGACGCTTCCTCAGCTTTGGAAAGCACCGTTTGCTTAGGCATAATTTTGACGTTCAGAACATCAGAGAAAAGGATTGTCTTCATTGTTTCCAGAGAGAAGACAAAGGAGGCACAGAGCAATGAGACAGTCTGATACTTGAAAGTACCACTGTTCCCAGTGGAAGTTCAATGCCAGCATGTTAATATAGTCAGAGCAACTGACTGGCCGAAGCTGCCTTCATAAGCCCAAATCCAGCCTCTGTAATAAAAGAGGAAAACAAATGTAGAACAGGGTAGCACCACACCATCTCCACTTCGCTTCTGAGGGCCTGGAGAAGATGCAGAGAGTCTGTGGGTGGTTCTGGTTTCCTATGTAGAGTCACTTGCAGTAACAACGGACATATTGTAAGGTAAAGTCATGACCCAGGGTAGTGTGGCAGTGTGTTCTGAATGTTTGCTTTTTAGTGATGCTCATACCAGAGACTGTGCTTGGCCATCTTTACTGACATGATTTGTACTCTTTTTGTTTGAAGCTCTCTTAAGAGCCTGTGCTGATGGAGGTGCCAACCACGTATATGATCTCACTGAAGGAGAGAGAGAAAGGTAAGCTCCAACAAGTCTGTTCGCATGCTTTTCACTTCTGCTGCTCCTTACTTTAAATCATTCTTGGTGACTGTTTCTTTTTCTTCATATTCATCATAGGAAACTACCTCTGAGAGGGAGGACTCAGCTGCATACCCATGATGCATTATTTCTTTCTTTGAATGAGATCTCTTAGAATTAGGATCAACTTTATTCTTGTTTTTAAATTTAATTCTTGTTTATTTCTATTCTATTAATTTAAAGCCTAGTTAAGTCAAGTTATCACATATTGAAATTTGTGAGGACTTTAAAGATTGAGTGAAATAAAACCTTAAATGACTATTTATGTTGGTACTAATACACTTTAAATGAATAAAAACTGTACTCCTTGAAAAGAACTAGTTTGTTATAGAAAAATGTGAGGTTTTATACTAGTGTTGGATAAATCTCAGTAGCACTTACTGTTTCTTAATTACTTCTGAGTTACAGACAGATTCTTGGAGAGAGGCTCTCTAATTAACTGCTCCTTGCATTGTCTTGGTTTCCTGACCTTTGTGTGGTGAGATATTTTTCAATGAGTGAACATGTTTGATAGAAACAGATTTTCAAACTAGTTTACATGTGAACGTGTTTGCTGCCCAACTCATTTGGAAACACAGAATTTCACAGTGTAGATTTGAGTACACAGTTTGTGAAAACTCAGTTTGTGAATACACTGTTCAGTCATTCTCATATGTGTTAGTAGCTGTATTGAAAGGGTTGGCATTTGAGAAATCGCCTGCTTGCTTCCAAAACAAAAATAAAAATATTATGGCATAACAGGCCCTGTGTGGGCATTAAACATATGTGGTTTGAAGTCATGTATTTTTCTTTGTAACATCAGAATGTTTAACTTCAGCTTTCTAATACCAGAGGTACGGTTGAGAGCAGCTGGTTGCATATTGTGGAGAAGTTGTGTTTCCTTTGAGATCAGATGCTAACGTCTGGAGACTGGCTGCAGTTATCAAAAAGGCAATAATAGTGACAGCCTAGGACAATTAAATTTCATTTACTTATTTTCTACACAACTTTGCAAGTTTCTCTAACAAATACCTGACATGGACAATGTCTGTAAAACAGCTAAGTTGATTTAAAAAGTACCTTGGCATATAGTTCAGAATAGGAAGTCATGTCACGGGGCTCAGGTTATAAACTGAGCATTGTCTGTCTCATGCCTATATCCTGGTTGCTACCAAGTAGTTGGCACTTGAACACTATTTCCCTAATGGTAGACAAAGCTCAGGAACATGGCAGTTGAACATTATTTCTCTAACGATAGACCCAACTCAAGAACATAATTAAAAGCAGGACTCGGTAAGTATTAAATTAGCACTTTCTACCTATTCCTTGATACTGAGAACCATCTGAAATGCTTATGAAGAATTACAGATCTTTATATTGGGTATTTTATTTATTTGAGCCAAGCATTCCCAATGATAAAAGGGAACATTTTTTATTCATATTTCAAAGCAAAACATTAGTGATTTTGGAAACAGGTAACATTATTTTTGATATTACTTTAATTTCAAAGTAACAATCAAGTATTCCTCATCATATTATAAATAATCTTTTGTTTGTTTGATTTTCTTGTTTTGTTCTTAGAGGCAGGTTTCCACTACATGGCCCTGGTTGTCCTGGAACTCACTATGTAGACCAGGCTGGCCTTTTCAAACTCACAGGTTCTCTGCCTCCTGAGTGCAGGGATCACAGGTGTTATGCCCCGTCAAATTTACAAATAATCTTATTGAAGACATTCAGGAATGTATATAATTTATCTTACAATTGTTTGTCTACATATGAAGATGTTTAGTGAAGCAGTGTAGTTAATACTCATTGATTTTCAGGTTGTAATGATGCTTGTAGTGATTTTTACTCTGATGCCTTGGGACATAGTTGGCCTGGGGAAGGGTAGAGTACCTAGAAGTGATAAGTGAAGCTAACTGCTTTGCGTGGGAATTAAATCCTTTGAATAAATCTCATTATTTCCAGGCCCTGACCAGTAAAACCAATTGGATACAGGTGACTACACATAATTCCTCTTAATTGTATTTTTTAACAAAAAGCCCTCACAATGAAAAACAAAATAAAACACCAACAAAACACTGAGCTTTAAAAGGCCAAATTACAGTTTGTGGGCTGAGGCTGGCTTTTTTTTTTTCATATTTTTTTTTCATTAGCAAGTGTGTCTATACTATAGAGGCCTGTAATTATTCAACAAAAAAATGGATTCTTTTAAAGAACAATGTCTGGTTGAAGATAACATGAAGCATTCGTACATTTGAGGTAGAAAGGAAGACCAAGGTGGAAGCAGGGGATGGCACAGTTATCCAGGGACAGCAGGGTTATCTAGGGCAGCATAAGTGAGTCATCGCTGGGCCCCTCTCCTTTTGATTGAGAGGCAAAGCCTGATGTGTTACTCCCACTGCTTGCCACTCTGCTTCTAGACATCAGTCTATAATGAAGCTAGCCTTTGTGGAGCACCTAAACAAAATGGGTGTATGTCCTCGGCCATGGCTAGGCCTGCCAGCTGCCCTGCTTCTCAACAGGGCCACTTGAGAGAGAGGACTGAGGGTGGCATGTGAGGTCGGGCAAACAGTCTGAGAGGCTCAGGAGGATGCAGTGCTGTGGAACCTCAAGAGGCAGCACTCTGGATATGAACTGGGCTGTCGACAATGCACAGGAGGGATGGCAGACAGAAGAGAAGCAGGAGGAGGTGATGGCTGAACACCAAGGGAAGACATTCTGCACAGTAGTGGCATGATCCTGGGTTTGGTGCATCTGAGTTGCACTGAGTTAGAAGACTCAGAAGTGGCTGCTGACTTTAGCTGTTTTCAGTTAGCAGAAATGCAATGCCTAGTTATTGTGGAACATAGACAGTACATGGTTAAACACTAGAAATACACCTTATAAGGAAGGAGTGTATCTAATGTTCTCTCACAATGTACTTTTAGAGTATTAAGTCTAGTGCTGTAAAACCTTGAAAGATAAATTTTGATTCTCAGACTTGCTGAGATTCTAGGTAGCCTTGGTTGCCTGGATATATTATATAGCCCAGGCTGGCATTGAAGCTGGGCATCTAACCACTGGGAGCTCCAGTTCTGCACTGGAACCACTTCATTCCTCAGAATCTTGGTTACATTTTGTTGTCATCAGAACAGTAAACATGAGACTTTACCTTCAGCACACTGCTAATCTTACAGTACAGTGCTGTTGAGTACAGTGTTGGACACACTGTAGTGTGGGCCTCTGAGCTGATTTGTCTTGTTTCACTACCATGTCATTGTCATTACTCTGTCGGGGGCTCCTCACCTCTGATGCTTTTAGCTCTGGAAGCTTCCATTCCCCACGCTGACAGTGTATTTCAGATGCTTCCTGCAGTGTAGTTGTACAGTACTTGCAGTTCTGTGTATGACGTACTCCACCTAGTAAATGCCTCATATCCAAGCCATCTTACTTCAGTAGTTATCAGCCTTTGCTTTAATCCTAAAAGCAACTTACCTTCAGCTATCAGGTTTTGTTTGATAAAAAGTAAACAAAAAAAATCTGTTTTTCTACTGCAAAACAAAGAATGGTAATCAGTATGATAGTGGGTAGGAAGAAACAAAAAGAAAAAAATCAAAAATATCTATTATTTATTTCTTCCTAAACAGCAAAGAGTTTCACTGAATTTGTCTATTGATTCTACCCTTTGAAACAATAGAGATTACTATTCACTTGCCAGCAATTACTTGTTCAAGTGAGTGTAAGTTTGATATACAAAAACTTCTTTTCTTTGAAAATTGCCCAGCTACCTTACATAATGAGTTTTGAAATGAATGCATATTTGACTAGTTATTCCACTTTAACATTCTATAAGATTTAGAATGGTTTTGATTTCAGACAGATCTCAAATTAATAATCTAACAATACATCTCCATTTCAAACAAAAATTGCTCCTAAACAAAAACCATGGTCTATAATCTGTGTGTGCCTATACTAGTTTGTTATAAGACTAATACTGACTTCATAGAATGGGATTGGTTGTGCTCCCACCTTTCTTATGTTGTGAAGCAGTGTGGGGCCTGTGGTCTTAACTCTTCTCTCAAGAGAACTTCCTTTTCCTACCTGACTTCTTAAGACGAGTTCATTCTTCTTAACTGTTGTTTATCTACTTAAATACTTACATTTTCTTGACTTAATTTTGGCAAGCCATATATATCTAAGCATTACCAATCTATTCTGAATATCTCAGGTGTTTAGAATATGAGTTTTTGAAGTACTTATACTCTCTTTACCTGGACTCTATCAACTAACCCCCTTCTCATCTCTCATTTGACCATCTTGGGTTATCTCCCTCTTTCTTGGGCTGGTTTGTTAATCTTGTCTATTTTTTCCAAGAATCAACTCTTTGATGGATTCTACTTATTGTCATTTTACTTAAATTTTAAGTGAACTTCTATGTTAATCTTTACTAATGAATGCTTTGGGGTTTGGAAGATTCTTGGTTTTCATTGAGTCTGAAAAGAATCTACAGATTGAGATTGACCAATGGCTTACAACACAAGGCTAGTAAAATGAATCCCAACAATTATATGGAATTATAGAGTGAATGGATAGCTAAATCTATAAGTAGCAGAAAGGGTAGTGACAAAGAGAGCGAAATAACCAACCTGAAATTATACCACAAAGCCACAATAACAAAAGCAACTTAGTATTGACATGGAAACAAGCCTGTAGACCAGTGTAGTAAAATAGAGGACACAGGAGTCATCTAGCTTCTTGAGTAGTTAACACATCCCTTTTAACATTTGTTTACTTACTTGCTTATTTAGTATATGTGTGCACACTGGTGTGGTCTCAGCATGAGTGCGGAGGTCAAAAGACAACGTATGCTGAGTCAATTATCTCATTTCACTGTGTGGCTTCTAGGAATTGAAGTCACGTCTGTAGGTTTGATGACATATATGCAATTTTAAAAGAATAAGAGTGGATGGGGCTAGAGAGCTTGCTCAATGGTTAAGAACACTTGCTGTTCCTGGAGTGGACCCAAGTTCAAGTTTGTTTCCCAGCTGTATCTGGTGGCTCACCACATTCTACATCTCAGGTTTCAGGGATTCACTGCTCTATGGTAGCATCTGTGGGCACCAGGCATCCATAGAGTATACATATATGCACACAACATAAAACAAATTCATAAAAGAAAGTAGAAGTTGGGTTCAGTTGAGAGGATAAAGGGAACCAGATAGAGAAGGAAGTGGGAAGAAGAAGGTGAGTGTGAACAGAGGGGAAGAAGTGAGACGAAGTACAATAAGTTTGTTTGACAGTATTACAATTTAACCTGTTGTTTGTGTGCTAGAATAACATATTGAAAAATGCATTTAAAATATTCTACAAACTAATATTAAAATTAATTTAATCACTTGTTTAAAATGAAATCTCAAAGTATTTACATGATAATATACTTAAAAGATTGTTTGATTTCATGTTCTATTAAAATATTTTTATTTAAGTTGTCAAATACAGGTTAGTGCCACTAAATAAAAACCAAACTATTTAACATATTAGAAAAACTAGTGGAATCTCCAGAAACTGTCTTTCTAAAAAGCACCATCTCAAGAATAATAGCATGAGTACAGGCCAGGCCAAGTATGATGGCAAAAGCCTTTACTCACAGTACTAATGTGACAGATGCAGATGGGTCTCTCTAAGTTCCAAGCCACCCAGGTCAATTTAGTGAGATCCCAGGCTACACAGTGAGACATGGTGGTGCATGCTTTTACTTCTACAACTCAGAAGACAGAGGCAGCAGATCTCTATGAGTTCGAGGCCAGCCTGGTCTGCAGAGTGAGTTCCAGGACAGGCAGGGTTACAATGAAAAAAATCTGTCTCCCTTGATGCCCCAGGGAAGGGTGATGTGAGGAGGGAGTGGTGAGGTGGAGGTGGGTGGGTGTATGAGGGGGTGGGTGAGTGGGGGAGGGGTACATAGGAAAGGAGTACTATTAGTTTGTAGAAAATTTTGAATGTGAATACTTGATATTGCTGAATCTTGCAAATTTAGTCTCATTTTGAGGTAACTGGTTATCAGGTGTATCTCTAAATATAAATGTAAGGACTAAATGCTAGGACACACACCTTATGTATGCATAATTAGGAATGTCTTTGTGGATTTTAGTAATCAACACATATTTTTTAAATGTAGATTTTACTGAACTGTCAATTCATTAAATTATCATTTGTGAATGTTGTGTACGAAGAGTATGGTCTTTTAGCATCAAGATATTTACAAAAGTTGAATAAATCTTTGCTTAAAGTTAAAAAAATGAAAAACGCATGTACTATGTTTTAGTGTTATATAAAGAGAAAATATTCAGTATATAATAAATTATGAGGCATGGGATCATTGTAGTTCATGGTGTATGCATACAGGTACATATTTGTAAGTGCCTATGTGGTTGGTTGTTGAGAGAGATTTTCCTGTGTCTCATGGCAAAAGCTAAACTCCTTGAGTTATGGTTATCTTTTCAGATATGTCTAGTTTTTTTCTTTGATTCGTACACAAAGAGAATTGTCTAAACATGCCATATTCTACTCTCTTGTTTTGCTTGGGCCTTGTCTCATGGCTTACCTTGTACACAGAGTTATGAAGGTTCTGTTCTGAACAGACTAATCAGTACTTGAAAATCCTGTGCTGTGCTGGTTATTGACTAGTATTAATGGAGGACAGCATTTCTTGTAGCAGTGCTGTCTGTGTACCGGTGTTCAGCTGACGTTGAGTTTGCACCTGAGCACCCCTCTCCTCCCAGCCCGCCTGCTGCAACTTGTCTCGTTCACTGTGCTCCTGCCTATACAGCACAATGTCTCATTTCTATTTTACCTTGATTTAGAGTTGTAAGGACTTACGTCCTTTACTAGATTATAAATTTTTAGTGATCTATTGCTTCTTAACTTTGCATAATGCTTTTTAATTATTTACTCTCTCATTTTATCTTGTGAAGACGTGGCTTATACCCTTCACTGGGTGGTGAGCTGCTCGATTTTGGTAATCACACTTGATCATCTTTGCATGCCTCTAATATCTAGTGCACTAATGAGCATCTGAAAACTTGTTGGATTAATGTTCTTTCATTGATATCTCAACAGAGATGTCACTGAGACTAAGCTATTTTTTTAAGCAAGGGTTTTCTCACATGTAAAATTAGATTTTAAGTATGTTAATGCTGAAGAAATATTTCATAATTGCATATATTATGTTTGCACTAAGAAACTATATGTGATATAAATGTTTTATATCTAAACATGATATTTATTTTTGCTTAAAATAACTTAGCTTATGTTTTACTTATGACAAACTGTTATACTATTTTTCATTCTAATTTTATCAAATGCATCTTATTCTGAACAGCGTACTCAGATTTGGATTCATTAAAAGTTTGAGAACAGCATACACTATGGACATTAGTGCTAAATGTAAAAGGTGTGTGTGTGTGTGTGTGTGTGTGTGTGTGTGTATGTGTTATTCATGACTGGGATTTAGAGATTTTTAAGGCTAATTTGCAGAACAGTCTAAGAATCAGCTATAACTTGATGGTGTTCTGTCTAAAGATACTTGAAATGGTGAGGATTGTTTTCATCTTTGTTTCTCAGAGTAAATGATGGATACAGAAATCTGAATAGGAAGTGTTACAGGTTAATTTTATGCAGATATTATTTTATGTATCTAGATGCATAGGAAGGAATACTGTAATTTAAAAGACAGACTTCTCAAAGATGCGCCTGTATTCATACAAAAGGTTCTCTGCCGAGCACTCTTACTCAGTGATAGGACTGAAAGAAAGATTTGTTTAGTGAAAAAAGCACTTAATTTTTTTTCTGTTAACATTTCAGAGTAGAGGATACAACTCAGTGGTGATGTGAGGTGATTCTCTAGAATGTATCGGACATAGCACTGGAAAGAGATCCCTGTTTAAACTTTCAGTTTTTTCTATGCCTGCAAGTCTCCAATCAGCAGATTGGTCATACTTCCTAGAGGATGAATGTTGTAGCTCCACTTATCCATACTAAACTGTGTTCCAGGTAAACCAGGATGAAAATATAATTGAAATAACCGGGACCTGGGAGATCACTTAATCAATATGGATGGCCTAAATTCAGGTCTCTATTACCCACATGACAACCCGAGTTAGAGCCCTAGATTTCACTTGACAGCACTTACTGACTCCTGTCAGTGTTGGACTGTAGCGTGCCTGTGGGTCCTGTTGGGTTGAATTGTCTGCAGCCGGAAGGGGCTGGGACTGAGGCTCAGGGAGGCAGAGGCGTGGGCAGTTGACTGTGTTCACTCCACTTGTGGGGCTGGGTGGATGTCGGGCTGTGAGAAGCTGTGGGACTGTGTTTTGTTTGTGGAGGGAACACAGTCTGGCACATTGTGTGTGTGTGGGGGGGGGGCAGAGCTCTTGAGTTGGAAGTCCCTGGGCCAGGAGGTGGCGGGGAAACCGACTGATCCCAACCCCTTGAGCTCTGAGGTGCTGCTGAGAGGTCATAGAAAGGCCGAGGAGGGTGGAGGTGGGGATGGGCAGCATACAGGCTGGATCAACCCGCAGCCAAAGAGGAGAGGGAGAGAAGCTCTAGCAAGTCTCAGGGATGAGACTCTTGGTCATGGCAACTTGCTTGGCTGGGTCATAGCTGGCTCAGCTTGCTCCCTTGAGTTGGTGGCCTCCTTGGCTGGAACATAGGGAGGTCATCGGTGGGAGATTAGATTGCGGCTCTGTAGTTGAAGACTTTCTCCGCGGTTCCCCACAGCCCCAAAGAAGAGGGAGAGTCCATGGTCTTAAGATCTTTATTGTCGTGGCAGAAAATGAATGAAGCTGTACTCCTAGTATTCTCAGGGCAGGCCTGAGGTTAAATACCTTCTTCAAGGAGGAGGGTCTGGGAAGGAATGCCTAATTGGCTAGGCCCTCTGGCCTTTAGGTATCTCATGAATATGGAGATTTATCTTTAGGCTTTGTGGCCTATAGTCACGCCCTCTACCTGTGCTATGTGACTCATGGCCACAAACCTCTCTGTGGGAGTGGCTGTAGCTATGTGAAAGGAGCCAGTGACCCAGAAGCAAGGCAGAACTCCTACAATCCTTGAGGGTCTCCGGGGTTCAAGGCTTGTTCTTGACCAGGTACCCAGCTGCCTCTCATAGCCCCACATGTAAGTTGTCCTTTAACTTGTATGTGCACACCATGACATGACCCCCAATACTACAAACAAACAGAAAACAAATGCCCCCCATAAAGAATGTGACAGAAGACACTCAACAGAGTTCTATGTTCCACGTGCATGTACTTGCATGTGCACCTTACACCCACATGTGCACATAGACAGAAACATGTACACCTGACCAACAAAAATAAAAAATAACAAGTAACTAAACAAGCATCCATGGAGACCACTTCCTAAGGCAGCTTTTAAAGCCTTTACCAGCATAACTAACTCAGGCATCCTGGTAGCAAGTGTCCTTTATGCCTTCAGAGGAAGCAGTGACATGTTGTAAGTTAGTCAACCATTTCTTCTCTGTCCGTTTCATAGCAGGTAGCAGTTGCTCGAGGTTAGGAATTTTGTAGTGAGGTGCATTAGATTCCATCTGAATGTGCGGCTGCTACACTAGTGCAACGCTTATGGCCACTTGGAGAACTTGGGCTGCCATTGCTTATGTTAAGGGTTTCAGGAATACATAACTATCTGTGGAGAATATAGAGAAATTCTGACTAAGAGTAATACATTGATTGATAATAAAATAGTGCATAAGCAAAGAAAATTCAGGATGACCTTTCAAAGGTTTGGTATAGTGATAGCTATATTATATATTATTATTATAGCTATTTTTGATAGCTTGGTGGACACCTGATGAAGTTCATGGGAGTGTCACACACATATCCTAAGAACTGTTTTGCAAATACTTGTACTACATACACAATAATTTCAAGCTCTTTTCAAATTATGGTTGCATTGGAAGATGTAGTGTTTGACCCTTAATTTCTTTTTAATTTTACTTATCATTGATTGGGTGTGATTTTTGGCTGTAACCTTGATATTTAGCTATCTTTGAAGAGATGTACAATTCTGTACTTCCACCACAATCAAGAGTTAAACATATTTATTATCCCCAGAACTTGGATCATATCTCTTTGAAATTGAACTGTGGGTTTCTCAGCCCTGTAGAGTGTCATATAACGGGCAGTTCTTTGGGCTGAATTTCTCTCCCTTACCAAATACTTGTGCATTCGCTCATATTAATGTGTTATCAGTAGTGTGCTGTTTTTGTTGGTGTGTAATCTTCTAATGAATGGGACACTATGAATTTGTGTATGTACTCTACACAATTAATACATCTGTGCTAGATTTTCTGAACTTGACCCAAGCTAGGGTGGTACAGGCATATCTGCTAGAAATGGCGAGAGTCACTAAACCAGCAAAGCTCTCTGACACAGTTCCAGCAAAGCTGAGCTGAATGTGCAGTTGCTGTCATTCGTATCTCCCACTTTTGGGTTTTGGTCTCTATGTCTTTCATTCTTGGAGACTTTCTGTATTATGATTAATTTTATGTCCTTTTTTGAGAAAATTATGTCTGAGTCTTTTAAGAAAAAATCATAAAATAACTTTTTCTGGCCCTAATTGGAAGTCTTCCTAATGCCCTGGAGATCATTAATCACAGATAAGTACATAATAGATGAAGCCATTACTCCAGGCATCTTTTTGGAGTGTCTGCCCCTGAGCAAACTCAATCAGTATAATTGGTGCAGGGTAAGCAGAGACAATTGACAAACTGACTGGCCAGGAGGACAGATTACTGATTAAAAGCCCTCCCTTTACAATAAGCTTAGAACTCTTTAAAGATGTAGGTTAAAGATAGTGCATCATACAAGGTACGCTCTGGATTAATCAAACTCAGTAAACAAGATAGACTGACTAAAACTTCTCCTACTTTATAGCATAAATGATGAAACATACAGTAAATGAATTAGGTATTGATATTTACTATTCATAAAAAGACAAGTTCAGATATTTTCTGTTTGTCTGGAGTGCTTTCAAGCTACAAATACTTCTAGCCTACAAGCAGGCTGTCATATCATGTGTGTGTGCTTTGGAGATGACATTCTTTAGATTATTTAAGTTGGTTGATAATAAAAATAAAATCTGTTTTGTTTGTACTTACTAATTGTGACTGAACTTATAAACTAGGACATGTAATGAAAAATCAAACACATAATCTGTACTTCTTGGATAATTGTTAGTCTGTTTTTGTTCTGTGAAACCTGTATAAATAAAGAAGTAGTCTGGATGCTAGTTATTCAGAGATGCATGATTCCCTAGACCCTGCCTGATTCCCTCCCTTCCCTCTCTGACTCTTTATCTCTTCTGTGGGCCCTGTCAGCAAACAAGAGCCAGGGAAGACCCCCAGCACTAGGGTCATCTGGAAAGAGGGAACTTTAGGTGAGAAAATACCGCAATAAAATTGGCCTGTAGGCCAAACTGTTGGATATTTTCTTCATTTAAGAATGCACCATTGTGGTCTGTGCTACCTATGGGCAGGTGGTCCTGAAATGTAGAAGATAGCAGGCTGAACAAGCCATAGAGAACAAGTCAGTAAGTAACACTCTTCAGTGGCCTATGCATCAGTTCTTGCCTCCAGAGTTCTTGTCCTTGAGTTCCTGCCTTGGTTTCCCTCTCTTATACACTGTGACCCAGACATGTTAGCCAAATCACCTCTTTTCTTCCTGAACTGCTTTTCGTAATGATGTTCACAACAGCAACAAAAACCAAACTATAAACCACCCCATTCCTGCATTTACCTCTTAGTTGGCGTCTGCCACTGCTTCTCAAGAGCTTCTTCTGGATGTTCATTAGTTATACAAATTAGAACTAATGAAAGTCCTGGAAGGTGTCAACAATGAGGGTTTTAGAACTGATTAAAAAGACTCACATAAATAACCTACATTTTCCGTATCAGATAAAAAATGTTGAAAATGCTAGGTCAGTCTTATTAGATATTTTTATAAGATAAGACAATATATACACCTTTTTATGTAATAAATTGGTAGCAAGAATTTGAGCATAAATTTGAAATCAATAACCTTCACTATATAAAATAGTTAATTCCACCTCCCTGTGACAACTTGCTTTAGTGATGGAATTTGTTTTCATTTTTTTCAAGTACTTCAGGCAGAGATAGGAAATACAGTTTTCACTATGCTTTAATGTACACAGGAAGGAGACCTGCACACGCCTTCCTTTGGGAAGAGCAAGTTCTTGGTTCTGCTTAATTCGTACAACATACCCTGAGCAGTGATTCGTCATTTGCTGCCATAAGTTTTATAAGTTTCTATTTGAAAAGTATCTATACAGTCAAATCACTGAGCTCTGGAAGCAGGCCAATACTATTAGGTCTTTGAATCAAAATGATGGACAGGAGAAATGATTAGCACATTTAAAAAAGTACTTACTCCAGAAAGCTTGGTATTAAAGAAGCTTACACAACAAATTGTGAGGGTATATTTATCTTGAATTATTGATTAGATTACTTTAGTAATATATTTGAGTAGGGTGGTTATCAAATGTAAATCACAGAGCTTAAAGTTATCGTGTGTGGCTTTGAATCATTTGAGGGTACAAGAAGAGGGACAAATGTGTATGCAAAGGGCTGTGTTTGTCAGATCATTCCTGAGCTTGGAATAAATTCTTAGAGCGAGATCACTTTTAGCAGCTGCAGGAAGTCAGTTTACAACTAAATTTAATCAGAGGCATTGTTCTTTATGGCTATTCTATTTCATAAAGTATGTTCCTGACAGAACCTTTTTCCCTTCCTGCTCTGTGGATGGAATTCTCAGAAATAAATTACCTTCTGTTGATTGTTCAAAAAAACCTGGCATCATTTGTCAAAAGTTTGGAGTAACATATGGCTCTTTGAATTTTATTTCTTGAAAAAATAGTGATTGGGGGCAATTATAAATTAACATAGATTCTGAGTTGGGTTTCTTCTTTAGTTTTTTTAAAAATGATTTTGTTATTTTTAATGATGTATATTTATTTGCAGGTGCATATGTGCATGTAAGTACCCAAGAAGGCCAGAGGCATCAGATCTTCAATAGCTGGAAATGTAGGTGGTTGTGAGTCACTTGACATTGATGCTAGGAATTGATCCTGGGTCCTCTGGAAGACCAACAATTAATATGAACGGTTGAATCTTCTTTTCTAAGTCTTTTTTTTTAGGGAGTCATAAGATAGCCTCTGTCTGGCTTTTCATACACACTTATACAAGTCATTTATGTGTTTGCAGTTGCAAACAGTCATTTATATACTTCTTCTGTGACTTTCAAATTATTAAAATTGGAGTTTTGTACTGATGGACAGAGATCCAGAAAAACAACCTTAATTCTAGGGTCGATGTCATTGTGTTTGGCAACACATCACCATAGGCCATGACATTTGTGTTGATGACTAAGTTGCAGCTAAAGCAGCAATGTCTCCTATTGCCAGGAAACAGAAAATTGACAGGTGGAATTCAGTTTACTCAAGGGTTCATTATAAATTTTATGATAAAATATCCAAGTGGTGAACCTTGAAATAGCCTTGCAATCCAAGGAAGCAATCTCTGAAGTTTTTTGAGCTGTTCTTCTTATGAACTTGAGTTTTGCCTCTTCTTCTACTCAACTGTCATACAGTATAAACTTTCTTTCACAACTAAGCTTCAATGTGTATCTTACCACAAACCTTTACTGATAACTCCCTATTTCAATAGATCTAAAGTAGGGAGGAAAACCTCCCTAACCATCCTTTACCATGATGCCTCATGAAGTTGAAATTGATACCCATGCTGCTTTACTTAAGTGGATAAGATTCTTTGCTTTATTTATCTTTGAAAATAATGTTAGCAGTCAGGAGCAGATGATAGAAATAGAAATTAATTATCCAATACCAAAGGATCAGCATTGAATATATTCATACAAGTACCATTATGCAGAGTGAGCTGTTATATTTAGGAGTATATATTTACACACACACACACATACGCACACATATGTATATGACAATTAATGAAAAAAGGGACTATTAATTTTAAAGAAAGTAAGGATGAGTTATGTAAGAGGGTTTGGAGGAAGGAAAGGGAAGTGGAAATAATGTAATTTCAAAAAATAAAATAAATAATTTTGGGGCTGGGGAGGGAATATGACCTTCCATTCCTAATTAAAAGGCTGTCTCCAGTTGACAAATGTCTATAAAGGAAAACTTAATTTTCCCCAGTGAAATCTCAGTGAGTATTTCAACATTAAAACAAAAACCATAGCTCTCATCTTAAAGAGAATAAGAGTTTATGCTGGAGTCATTTTGAATGACCATAGCCCAGGAATACAGATTTCGGTTTCCCAGATTCCATGTTCCAGAGTGGAAGCAGTTTTACAAAGCTTGTATAGTTTTACAGAACACAGAAAGTTGTAAATCAAGAAAAATTTAAAATTCACTGGAAGGTACATCAGAGAGGCAGCTACACTGAGATGAGGGAAGCTTGCCTATAGACTCAAGATGTTATCTGATGGCTGGCATTCTTAGCTTTTGGATTATAGAAGCTAGTTGCCTGCTAAGTTAATAGGTTATAAGAGGTTTTTTTAATATTGTCATAAGACATTAGTTCTGACACAGAGAAGGACAAAGAATGCTTGTTCTAGAGAGCCATAACGTAGTCAAGATATAGTAATTATCCTCTGGACCTGCACCAGTCTGTCTCTCTGCAGTACTGAAGTGCTCATTAGCCAATACATCTCTGCAGATACTCCTTTTAGGAGTTTTCATTCACGTGAACTACACTGAAGTGTAGGCTTCACACCCAGCAGTACATAGCCAAGACAAATTAACTCATTGATGGTGTGTGTGTATATGTGTGTGTGTTTGCGTGTGTGTGTGTGTATGTGTGTGAGTGTGTGTGTATGTGTCTTTTCCAATATCTCAAGTACCCACAAATGTCCATCCACATTTCTCTGACAGTTCATAGGCTTTCTTCTCCTTCTTTGTCCCTCCACACTCACTGCTTTAACTCAATGGTGTCTAACTATGATATAGGATTCTCTGGTTAGGATTGATTATTTATTGATTGATTGATTATTTATTGATTATTTATTTATTTATTTATTCAATGTACATTTTGCCTGAATGGATCTGTGTGAGGGTGTCAGATGCCCTAGAACTAGTGAACTTCCATGTGATTGCTGAGAATCGAACTTGGATCCTCTGGAAGAGCAGCCAGTGCTCTTAAACCCTAAGCCATCTTTCCAAGCCTCTAAGCCATCTCCTCCAGGCCAGAATTTTTTTTAAATTCATCTTTTTTTCTGTATTTCATATCTTATATTTCAATAACTTTAGATTTCTATTTTTAAGTAGCATGTTAGCTTATTAAATACCATATGGCATTTTCAGACAAAGTGCTTTAGTATTTTCTTGTACCTTCTTCCTGCATTCCTTGGTGTCCTCTTGATCTACCCTTGTAACCTCTCCCAGAATCCCTTTTCCTCTTTCATGTCACACGTGTTCTTTAGCCCTATTAGAACCTTCCTTAGCCTCACATTCTACCTTCTCTCAGTCTCCTTTTAGCACAATTAGGATCTATCCATACACATACACACACATACATACACACACACACATACACACACAAGCACACACACACACATACACATACGTACACATTACAGATGTAATTAGAGGAAAGGATCTAACTATGAGAGAACTTGTAGTTCTTCCTGTCTTTAGGCCATTTTGCTTAATAGTATACTTTCCTGTAAATGAATTTTAATAAACTATTAATTGTTCATATGACTTTGCCTGCCACCCAATAACCAAGGAAACGTCCTAGGGATTATTTAGTCAGCTCTTGCATAATTACTGAGGGATTACCCTTAATCTACATATCTGTTCTCTAGACTGTTAATTCCCCAGTGTGGTCCCAAATTCTTGCTGTTTAAATCTCTCCTGGGCTAATTCTGCTCTGGCTGGCTGTCCTGGAGAGGCTTTTCACTTGGGCACATGCTCCTGGTTCATCAAGTTCAATAGAGATCTGCTGTTCTCCTGTCTTCCTTCGTAAACATTAATTGGTCTCTGTTTCTCATCTAATAAACGAAGAGAATGTATGCAGTTCTCTCAATCTCTGGCCACCATGACCTGCCCACCATGATGGACTATACCATCAAACTTTGAGTTAAATTAAACTCTTCCTTAAGTTGCTTTTGTCAGGTATTTCGTTAGAGCAACAAGTAACTAATACATAAAGAAATGATGGGTTCCGTCATGGCATCTTTATACATAGGTGTCATACCTC
>NW_021604710.1:2113367-2147344 GCF_004785775.1 Grammomys surdaster | reverse complement strand
AAAAAAAAAAAAAAAAAAAAAAAAAAAAAAAAAAAAAAAATTTCCAGTTTCATATACCTTCATGAAATGTCTGCATTTCATTATCTTTATGTCTGCTCAGAATTCCACCCTACCCCCCCCCTCTCTCTCTCTCTCTCTCTCCCTCCTGCTCCCTCTGCTTCGACTCCTTACATCCTTCTCATGATCCATATGCTAGTTTTGGGACCCACAAACATGTATATATGCACATATTAGGTTCTGCATATGAGAAAATGTGGCATTTGTTTTACTGCATCTGGTTTATTGCACTCAATAATTTCCAGTTTCATCTACCTTCATGAAATGTCATCATTTCATTATCTTTATGTCTGCTCAGAATTCCATTGTATAAATTCAGCGTACGTTCTTTATCTTTCCGTCTGCTGATTGGCATCTAAGCCAGTTCTGTTAACAGGTTATTTGAAGTGTAAATGGATGTGCAGGTCTATCTCTCTGAGACTTTATCTTGAGTCCCTTGAGTCTATATACCCAAGAGCTTCTCTCTGGGCCATATGGTAGTACTATTTTCATTCTACAAGGAACTTCCACATTGGTGTCCATTGCACTGTGCAAGTAAGAAATTAAATAAGTAGATCTTAAGAAATACAAATGGACAATGCTTACGTAAAATGTTGTTCAGTAGCCTTAGCCATGTAGGAAATGCAAATTCAAATTTGTATCAAGTTCTTTCTCACCCCAGTAGAATGACTGTGATCAAGAAAGCCAGTGACAACAACTGTTGGAAAGAGGTAGAAAGAGAAACCCTCTTCAGTGCTGGAGGGCATCCTTTTATTCAATGACAGTGAAGAGGAATGAAGTGGCCTCCTGCCATGCATATAGGGATTAAAAACAATTCTGCCTTTTGGGGAAATGAGCCTTCCACACTTTAAAAGGATATTTGAGCAGGACAAAATGGCCTTGATGGATGGACAGAGAAAGGCACAAAGTTGGATGGGACTGGGTGTCTACTGGGGAGACTTGGGACAGTTGGGTTAGCAAATATAATTATTTAAAAGTATGCTACATGCGTAATGCTGTCCTAATTTTGTAAAAGTGTATTGTTAATCAGAAAAGCAGCTGTATTGTAATTTTGCAAGATTCCCTAACTAAAATTCCTTGTAGTTTTAATCACCTGATATATAACCTCCTGTGGTGCTTTGTTGAAACAAAACAACTTACTAAATCTTTTGATTTAAATTCTTTTCTCTTGATGAAATAATACTAAGAGAGACTTACATGGTATGAATTACTTGTCCTAGATTTTGTAGAAATTAAAGGAATAAAAACACTTTCCATTCCTCTTTAACAATTACTCATTTTTATGCATATAAGTATTTTGCTTGCAAATATGTTTGTATAGCATGTATGTGCCTGGTGTCCTCTGAGGCCGAAAGAGGGTATCAGAACTGCTGGAGTTACAGATCACTGTGTGCTGCCTTTTGGGTGCTAGGAACAGAACCCAGATCCTCTGCAAGAGAAGCAAGTGCTCTTAAATGCGAGCCATCTCTTAAGCCCCTATTTTTTCTATTTTTATACATGAAAATATTTTATAAATATAAGCCAGAGCTTTGCTTTAAGAATATGACAAATATTTTTTAAAAATATTAAAATGAGGATTCCATAGATTTTTAAATTTTCATTAAAAAACAATCAGCCATAAAAATGAAAGAATAGAAAAAGAAAAGTTTTCTGACTTCTGGCATAGTAATTGAAAAGGCAGCTGAGCTTGGCAGCTCCAGTGCAGTTTTCTTTGTGTGATCATTACTCTTTTACTTCATGTGCAATCCACTTATTTATCACTGTGGCCTCTAGTGTGTATTCAATTTCTTCCTGCTTGGCTGTACATTAGTTGGTTATTAGTGACTGGAGAGCCGTTCCCTCTGTTAGGAACAAGAAAAACAACTACAGTTTCTGTCATCTTAGCATTTTATCAGTCAGTGAAGAGACCATTCTCGCATAATACAGTGGTCTGATGATTCCTGTTAGCAGTAATCAGGCTTGCAGAGAGATTTCTTCCTGTGGCATTAGCACTCTAAAGCATTGTTTGCTGGGATGTACAAGTGGCTGTCCATTATGCTAATGTCTTGATGCTTTTCTTAGGAGAGAGTCCAGTTAGTATACCTAGTAGCAAAGAGAACCAAGCCAAGTCACTTCATCAAAGACTTAACTAGACTGTTCTTGTTTCTGTGGTGACAGATGAAACTGTGTTCATTAATTTTAATAATCATTAAGAAAAAGAATACACAGGTAAGTTAGTTTATAGAATAATATTTGTGTTCTGTAGGTTTCAGCTTTGTTGAACTGTATGGTTTGTTATTTCTGTTATACTTGGAGTTGAGCCCAGGGTTTCACTCTTGTTCAGCAAGTGTTCAGACCCTGAGGTATATCCCCAGCCTTTCTCTTGTTTTTGTTTTGAGACAGGTCTCATCACTTTCCATGTTGGGCTGTCTTCAACATGGGTTCTTCCCACCTCAGCCTTCAGAGGAGGGGTAGTTCACGTGTGACAACCTTGCTTGTCTGTGTGTTTATATTCTTTCTTAAGATTTGTCCTTATCCATCCCATTACCTCTGGAAATCACATTTGTATAAAATAACCTCTGTAACCTTTTAGGCTTTTCTTTGTTTGTCCAAGCTCTGGCGGATCCTCAGATAATTAGAAATGGTTCTACCTAAAGACGTAGCTATACTGCTCCTGGGCATATACCTAAAAGATGCCCCATTATACCATAAGGACACATGCTCCACTATGTTCATAGCAGCAGCCTTATTTCTAATAGCCAGTAGCTGAAAACAACCCAGATGTCCCTCAGTGGAAGAATGGGTACCAAAAATGTGGTTCATTTGCACAATGGAATACTATTAAACTATTAAAAATAAGGGCATCCTGAATTTTTCAGGCAAAATGGATAGAACTAGAAAATATCATCCTGAGTGAGGTAACCCAGACCCAAAAGGAAATGCATGACTTGTATTCACTGATCAGTGGATATTAGCCAAAAAGTACAGAATACTCATAATACAACCCATAGACCATAACAAGTTTAACAAGCAGGAAGGCCCAAGTGAAGATACTTCAATCCCACTTAGAAGGGGGAACAGAATAATCATGGGAGGTAGAGGGAGGGAGGGACCTCGGTGGGAGAGGGGAGGGGAAAAGGGGGACAGCATCAGGTATGGGGCTAGACAGGAGAGAAGCCTGGAGGGCCAGGACAATGAATAGAAATAGCAGCTGTGGGGGTAGGGGACGGGGGGAAGCTGTAGAAAGTCCCAGAGACCTGGGATGTAAGAGGCTCCCAGAACTCACCTGGGATGACCTTAGCCAAAATGCCCAACAGTAGGAAGATGGAACCTGAAGAGACCACTGTCAGTAAATAGACAGGGCCCTCAGTGGAGAGATGGAGTTACTAACCTACCTTCAAAATTTTTGACCCAGAATTATTTCAGTCTAAAAGAAATATAGGGACAAAAATTGAGCAGAGATTGAAGGAAAGGCCTGGTTGGTTTTTATTATCAACTTGACTCAGCCTAGACTCACCTGGGAAGAGTTGTATTTGCTAGATTGACTCATGGCCATATCTTTGTGAAAATATTTTGTTGATGACTAGTGTGAGAGGGCCAACCTTCTGTGGGTAGGATCATCCTAGGTGGGGCCCTCAGCTATATAGCAATGCAAGTGGAGCATGAACCAGTGAGCAAGTCAGTAAGCATCCTCCACCCTGGTTCCCACTGTGCTTTCTTGGCTGAATTGTTTGGTCAACAGGAATATTGTGTGGAATACAAAGGAGTCCTGGCTTCAGGTTCTTTCCTGGAGTCCTCCAATGATGGACTGTAACCTGTACTATGAAATAAACACTTTGTTCCTCTAAGATGCTTTTGTGTAACATTGAATCACAGAAATAAACTAGAATGATACTGAACAACAGAAGAAAACTAGGACTAGGACAATAGGCTTGATTATGAAGCCACTGTCTATTGCTGATTAACTTAAGTCTATAGCTCTGCACACTGCCTCTGCGCTGGCTGCAAGTAGGACCTTCTACTCATGTTTGGTGTTGACCATCCTCCATCTTGAGGCTGATCTTAGGGACCTCAGTTACCAGACATTTCATCCAGACAATTGTATTGTCCAGAGATTCCCAAGAGGCCCTCTGTCAAAGACCGAAACAAACAAACAAACAGACAAACAAAACAAATTATGTACTGAGTATTATATCACACTCTCATAGTTCCACAAATGTTTTTGTCATGTGAGTGGGCTTTATATGTTTACAGCTGAGATGATTGTACAGTTTGGTACCAAATCTTCTTCCTCATCCTCCAACCTCCACAAGGCTTGCCAGCTTGTTCTCAGGGCCTAGAGAGAGTGGTTCGGGGTCAAAGGGAAGCCTGTGCCTACATGTGAGGCTTGTGGTACTTCACACCTCCCATGCCACTACTGCTGGTGCATTTTGTTGTCAGAACCACAGTGTAAATATGAATTGGAGTGGTCGTAAATATGCTTACGTAGTATTCTCTGGGGGAAACGGGGATGTGAGAAGTCACACTATAATCAGGTGTGTGGGGGAGGGAGAAATAATGGATAACTTTGCCAATAATCTATATCAGATTTAAAGATGAGAACTTATTAGTTAGGAAGGGTAGTACCTATGGGTTGATTTTTGAAAGCCCTTAGGAGGAATATTAGTAATTCACTATGGGTCTGAAGGGAAGACACCAAAGGATTTGGAGCAGTAGAATCCCATCAGGTGTCTTATTAGGACTGTACCATGGAACATATTAATAGAGTCAAGGGGGTAACATTTTGTAAAAGAGCCTATAGAATCGGTGGGACCATCAGTTATAAGAAGAAAGAAAAAGTCAAGGCTGACCATAAAGATTTTGAACTAATGACATTGGTGAGGCTGAAAACGGAGCAGCTTGGATTAGGGCAGAGCTCTGCTACAAATGGTGTAACAGGGAGCAGGTTGCTGGATACTTGGTTATGCGCTCAGGAGGGGTATAAGATTAAACTTTACATGAGGGCATATAAGACAAGAGTACTTGGCTGAATAAAGCAGGAAGTGTAGAAGAAAAGGTGTGCAGCCAATAACCAACCTGGGACATCTGTCACATGTCTAAACTCTGATAGAAATAGAAGACAGCAAGGAGACAGTGGGAATAGTCGATGGACCCAGAATAAAAGAAAATCAAGGGATAGGGAGTAGCCAGTTATATTATCTGCTTCAGTGGATAAAGTAACATGGTGGAGGTGACGATTAAATTGACCAACATAAAACTCTTTCAGGATGAAAAATTGCACTGTGTATTCATGTACACATTGAGATTCTTAAATTCCAAGCCATTGGTGTCATCTCTCTCTCTTTTTTTAACTTTAAAATTCACTTATGTATTTTATGTATGAGTGCATGTATGCCTTAATGCCCGAAGACGTCATCCAAACCCATTACAGATGGTTGTGAACTGCCATGTGGTTGCTGGGAATTGAACTTTGGACCTCTGAAAGAAGCAGCCAACGCTCTTAACTGCTGAGCCATCCCTCCATCACCCCATATTTCTTATATTTTATTTCCCTGTTTGATTTTAGTTCTATTTGAGATGGTCTTTGAACAAGGATACTTAATGTTTGCCTTTTGTATTTTCTTTAAATATCTTCCAAATACATCTTTAAATATCATCAGTAATAGCACCCAGTGACCAAAGGATTTCGTGACTTTCCTGAAGTCAGTTATCATCTGACTTCATTCCTTGGGACTCTTCTACTACTGCTGTTTATGCAGTGCTGTAGAGCTCTGCCCACATCAGCCTAGGTCCCTTAGGACCAGGCTTCATTGTTCATATAAAGGAGTGGAAGCATTGGGGGATAAACAGAAGCTGGTAGGGACAGAAAGTTCTCACTGCTTCTCCTGTTAAAACATGTGCCTTGTAGGGTAAAATAAGTCTTAGAAGCTTTGTTTCCTGGTCCTTTCTTCAAGTAAAGCTGTGGAGGGAAAAGGCAGAGTCGAAATTAAAAGTTCTGCTAGCAGATACTGGAGCTGGGCAGATTGCTGTACTTTGTTCCAGAAAACTTGGGAGGGGCACACAATCTATTAGTGACCCTAATGGCATTTATCACTGGCTGTGCTTATTGAATTCTGTGTATTATGTCTCAGCTGAATCACAGAAGGAGGCATAAAGCAAATAAATTACACAAAGTAATTCACTGTCCGTGAGCCAGTCTTTTATATTTGCTAAGGTGAAGAATTGGCATTAACCTGTATGTATGCTTCCGGCTCTTTCGTGTTCATAAATAAGAGATGGAGCTGTATTTGTGCTGTGTTGGGCCTCTCTCAACTTTTCTCCTCACACGGTGCTTTCTGGTGCCATACTACCCTTCTGTTTCCAACCCCGCTTTCTGCCAAGCAGTAACCCTATCCTTTACTTTCCATTCCATCCGCTCCTGTCATTCTCTCCTCATGCTTTCTAGTTGTACTTAGAAAGTAAGTGCCCCAGGCAGAGGAAGGAGGGGAAGATGACCTAATATTAAAGAGGAGGGATTTGCCAGCAGAACTTTCATTGTGTGAAGTATGCAAGACTCCACTCTGGGAGTCAGAGAGGCTGTCAAGCTTCTCCCCACTTAGATGTATGCCTGTAAGTGACTGCCCCAAAAATCAGTACCTTAGTCCATTCTAGGATGTTATAGCAAATGCCATAAGCCAGGTAGATTCTAACCAATAGGATTTGATTTCTTATACTTACCCAGACTAAGAATTTCAGGCCAGGACTTAAGCAGATTCTTTTCATGTTGCAGGATCTTCTCGTCTAGTATATAGACTGCCTTCTTGGTGTGTTTCATACAGTGAAAGGAAAGGAAGAGTCAGTCAGTCCTTCTGAGCCTCTTTTATAATATCCATAAACCCATTAATGAGCTGTGCCTTGATTACCTAATAATCTCCATTCAACCTCACCCCACCTTTGGATACAAGCACACTGAGAATTAGGTTTTGAGTTTGGAATTGTGAAGGGACAACAATCCAATCACAACCACTATGGTCTTAGCCATTGATATCTGCCCTGTCTGTGTCCTTCATCTTCTTTTCTAATTCCCCCTTTTCTCTTCCTACTTTTTAGTCTTCACTGCCAGCAGATAGGACATAGGTGGATATTTTTCCATCTCAGGCTATTTTGTCAGAACCACACTTATGTGATGGTTTCTGCAGAGTTAGTTCCCACAAAGCCCTCACATTTTCACTTCTGCGGTTCTCCCAAGCCTGATCTATGTCAGATGTGTTCACTTCTCTTCCTTTGTGATGGTAGTAACTATTGTATTCATATTCTGTTACATACAATATATAATTCATATATTCATATAATTCATATATATATGTATATATATATACATATATTCATATGTATATATGAATTAAGTGTCCCTTGTGCAAAAAGTGTTCTATGTCTAATCTCTCCTTACTTTTAAATCTGTATTTAAATATTTGAGCTGAAAGTGAGCACTGACATGGTCTATAACAGTCGTCGACTCCAAGTAGCTAAGGTTCCTTAGTTCGGTGGAAACAAGATATAGTCTAAACTACAGGACTTGATTATCTTACCTGGTTAAAGTTAAAATTTGTATTCCTTTTGTGGAAAAATGTAGAGAAATATTGTTTAAAAGGCAGTTTACCAGCCAGTCAGATGCTTTAAATATAATCTAATGTAAATAGTTGGTATTGACTTATTACTGTGTTTTTCATTATATCATTTTATTTTGTGTATTCACAATTGAACATCTTAAATAACTGACAACCCACTCTATTTAGCTCTTACCCTGATTTTTAACAATGTTTTTTCATATCTCAGCATATGATTATGTGTCTGCTACACACACCATCTAGTAGGAATGTTCAGAGGATAAAATTACTCCAGTCTGCGTGCCTAAGTAGTACAAGCTACTATAAGCTTTGTTTTAATAACACATTGAATACTGGGAACACAGTAAATGCCTTCAGAGAACACTTGCTAGATTATGTGTAACATACAAGAATTCACCTAAACATATTGCTTATCATATTTTGCATAGCATATAATTCAGTGTCCAGCCTATCTCTGGTGTCCAGGTCTACAGTGTCCACTACAGATCTTGCTCCTGTGACTGCTCACACCTTCCCTTCCTCTTTCACTGTTCCTGCAGCAAAGATGACGATACATTTAAGCAGTGTTGGTAGTAAACTTAAAAATGGCTTTTCTTCCAGAACTCTTTGCCTAAGATTTTCTGTTGCATTATCTTTTCATTCCTCTGCACGATCATCCTTTGTTCCAGTCAGGAGACTCAGCAGTAGAAAGGCTGATTATCTTCAGTAAATGTGATCTTATCCCCAGATACTACCTCCCACTGACATCCTAGCAAAGCTCTTAGCAGACACTGCCTTTTCCTTCATGCCCGGAAAACCCATTCTCACGTGTCATGAAGGTCATCAGCAACACCGCACATGACCCATTTAATAATCACCTGCCAGCCCTGGAAAAGCAGAAAACCACTTCTGACGGAGCACGCCTGTCTTATCAGACATCATGCTAAGTGTTAAAATACTTGATTAAATACACGATTTTAAAGTCAGTATTAAATATGTCAAAGAATAATTGATCTTTTTGTAGCATTTTGTCTGCTGAATCATGTTTTGAATTATAATGTAAGCCTATCCTGAACCTTTCCTAAAATGCATATTATAAACTGAGTATCAGATATATTTCCATCAGTGAGGAAGAGTGTGAGGTTGGAAACTAGGTTTAAGGTCAGCTCAGGCTATGGTTAGTGACCTTGCTTCAAAATCCATGTCTGGAGGCAAGCATCATCTTTTCAAAGTCCATATTGTGTCCACAGTATAAAATATTTAAAAGTTACCTATATGTTTACTATTAAATATACTTTATGAATAATACATAATCTAGAGGGGAAGAAGCATGTCTCTGTTGGTATGTGCTTGCTGTGCAGGCATGAGGACACACATTTTATCTCAGCACCCATGTAGAATGCCAGGCCTGTTAATATGTGCCTCTCACCCTTGCTTGCTCTGAGGAAATGGAGATAGAAAGATCCCTGCAGCCTCACTCAGCTTATTGTCCTAATTATGTGTTCCAGGTTCACTGAGAGATACTGTCTTTAAAATGTTGCATGTGCAGTAATAGAGAAAAACAGCTGACATTTACCTCTGGTCTTGATATGCTCATTACTTGAGCAGGGCACACACACATACATACATACACTGACTCTCATATAGGTGCACACACATAGACATGTACACAAACATTCATATATATCTAAACATAGGAAATTTAAATTTCTGACTTGCCTTATTCAAGTGACTGACATTAATCATCATGTATTTTATTAGGTATATAAATGGACATCTTAGCATCTCAACTAATGTGTTCTCTTGGTAGTCATAGACCTTCCTGGCAAGGACTCATTGCAGGTGATTACTTTGAGAAAGGAAGAATATTTTGTGCTAGAAAACATATGTGTTGCATTATGATTTCGATCCCATCCACCCTCTCCAGTCTTGATTTACTGACTTGAACAGGGGTTGGCAAGCTAGCTGACAGGCCATCTCTAATAGTTTCTCAGGCACACTGCCATGCACACTGTTTTCCTGTTTTCTAACCGCATTCATGCAGCTTTGGGAGACGTAGGTAGTTGTGACAGAAACCACATAACACGAGAACCTAAAATACTGACTTTCTCATTCTAAGAAAAATAATTGATGGTCCGTAGCTTAGCATGTGGTGTAAACTTAAGAATTTTCTATGCAATTAAAAAGGAACGTGTGCCCACACCTGTGACAGCAGAGATTCCTAACAAGGTGGGAGGTAGGGGCTGAGGGTGGGCAGCAGTAGGACAAGCAGCTTAGAATCCAGCTTCCTGAGCATTGTGTTGGCTGAAGGTGGGCAGGCCAGGCCATGTTCAAAGTGTTCTCCCCAGGTTAGGACAGTGTAGCTCCCCATCTGCAGGGGAACCAAGTGCTACCTCATCCATCCTGTGTGAGGGAGAGAAGCCCTGCCACATCTGCCCAGGAAGAAACCACTGAACAGCATGAGAGCACAGATCTCAGGCCCTTAAGCCCCCAAGGTACCATCTCAGGAATATCAACACTATTGTTTCCATCCACACTTTCCTCCAACACTGAAGATCACCTTGTCTCCAAGTGTCAGTCTAGCCCTCAACCTCTGGGAGGAGTCCCTTCCTTCTCTCTGCTAAGTGCTCTCCCTCCTCTGCTTGTGTTCCTTTGACCATACAGCAGCCAGCAAAAGCTAAGGCTTCCCGATGTCTGCACTTTGCCAGGAATCAGGTGCAGAAGGTGGACTACTTTCCTTATAATAAATTGACTGTTCTGATCTGTTAGGTGGAAAAAGTGGATACTAAAGGCCAAAACTAAATGGGAATTCCACTTTAGGCAGGGAACCCAACCTGAGATATCTACCTTAGACCCATGAACCCCAGTCCCTACTGACACACCTGATTCAAATGGCCTGCTACCAGTGGACTAGCCCACACTGCAAAACTGTGTTAAGCAACATTGCTGTTAAGGAAGATGGCCGCATATGTACCCAGATAGAGTGAGCAAACTCCCATCTCAGAGGCTGAAGAAAGGAGTCTAGCTTATTTTTCTCACTTTCTCCTATTCTCCCCCCTCTCTCTTTTTGAGTTTGTTTGTTTGTTTGGTTGGTTGGTTGGTTTGGTTTGGTTTTTGAGGCATGCTTTCTCTGTGTAGCAATCCTGGCTGTCATAGAACTCATTTTGTAAATCAAGTTGGCCTTGACTTCACCGAGATCCACTTGCTTCTGCCTCCGGAGTGGGGGGATTAAAAGTGTGCACCTCAGCGACCAGCTTCTCTGGCTCCCTCTTTTCTCTCTTTCATCCTTTCTTTTCTTATGCTTCTGTCACCCCCCCCATTGTTTTCCTCTTCCCATCTTCATTTTACTTTGTCATTGTCAGCATCTGTGTGCATGTTGCTTTGCTGAACACCAAGGTTGATCAGTCACTCCTGTACCAATCAATGAATTACCCTCCAAAGAAGCTGAAAGTCACATAGAGAATTGTTAAATGCATATGAAAATGCAAAGTGAGAGATTTCATGCTATTTGAATGTTAAGACAGTAATAGCATTTTCTTTGGATGCGGAACACAGGGAAGAATTTGTGGAGGGAAAGCTCCCTGCATAGTTAACAGGAAAGGAATTTTGAAAGATTATATTTCCTCATATCATCTTATTTTTTCTAAATGTATCAGCCTCCTTGGTGACTACATGTGCTGGGCCATTAGCCCATTCATATTCTCAGCCCTTTTTGGACTCTTCTTTGTCTCTGATAAGTGATGTGTGATAAGTTAAAATGTGAATATCAAAGGAGTCCTCTTAGTTCGACTGGGTCGCTTATGGGAAATTTCGGCCATCTTTTAAAACTAATAAGTCATCTGCTCTAGACTGGAAATAACAAGTATGTTGTTTGGATCCATGTCTAAAGTAGGCAGATGGGGTCAGGGGCTACATGAATCTCTGCCCTTTTGTCAGTCTAAAAATATTCTTCTTGTGCAAACTGTCATTTATGTCATAACGTAAGCCCTCTACAGCTGTGGACTGTCATCCCTAGAAATGCCTTCAGAATGCCCATGTGCCATGGCAACAGGCACTGAAGAATATGTGCAATAGGCTTTTAATTGTGGCATAAAAAAGTAAAACTCAGGAAGTTCCCTAGATTGTATTTTATGATGGAAATTTATAATAATCTTAGTCATTGTAGCATGAATGCCAGGTTACTTTTGGCATGAATCTTCTTAGAAATAATCATATCGATTTAAGAGAAATGTGTTGTATGTGTTACATGAAGGGAATTATATTAAAAGGTAACTAAAGTTGGTTATAATTTATGTATGTAATTTTGTTTATCTATTAATATTTTATATAAAATATAATTAAATTTGGAGGGTTGCTTTCTTACATTATTCTTTGTGAGATATATAAAGGAGATGTAATTCTCTTTTGAAGATGATCTGTCCTGTGGGATAGATGCTCAGCTGCTCAGGTGTATCAGCTTTTAGTTTTTATTTTTATTTATTATCAAGATCAATATGCTATTTGGAAACTGCCAATTTATTTCTAGATATCTAAGGGACTACAATTTGGAGAGTAATACAAAGTGAGTCTCATTAGGAAGTTTGCTTGGAGCAGATGGTATGAAGGAGAGCCTTTAGCTGAAGTTCCTTTTCTGTACAGTGAAGTCATTTGGACATTCTCTTAGTTTGATCTCAGCTCTGCAGAGATAATGGAGAAACTAGAGAAATAATTCCTTATATCCCTTCCAGAGCTAATACTCTGTGGTCCAAAATCATATTAATTTACATATGGCAAAATAGTGTCCAGTGGAAGATTTTTAAAGAAACTCTGAAAGTGTATGAATTTATTTAACTAGAAAAAAAAAGTAAAGCAAAAGAAATGACGTGACAGATGCAGTGCATGAGAACATTTTGAGAAATGAACATTATAGAAAGCCATTTGGAACAAGACAAGGCCACCACGTCTGTCTCCTTTCTAAATCTACCTCATCTTGACTCAATCTAAGTGTGTTGTGCCCAGTCATGCAGTGAATACTTCATGAATGAATAATACACAGGCATTATTGTTCCTCATGCACACACTTATGTATGTGGTGCAGGTTATTGTTTTTTGTTTGTTTGTTTGTGGGTACTGAGAATTGAACCCAGGGACTCCAGCTTTCTGGATATGCATACTACCTTTGAGGCATACACACAGCTGTTGGATTTGTGACCACAGCTCCTTCTATAAGTAGGAGTATTCCTTTTGTACCCCTAGTCTTCCTGCCTCAGGCTCCCTCAGCTATAGGCATATCTCACCATGCAGGGCGCTCTGTGGACCACATACTTGTCATACACCTTCCTCTTTGTAGTCAAAGGAAGTTGTGTTGACTTAGGAGGTACAAAATAGTGTAAGAGACAAGGTTGGCTTATTTTCTCATATATATCTTTACTAATTTTATTTTGATTGCACACATGAAACATTCTCAATCATAATTCTTACTCTATAATTGCTCTTGTTTTAAATCCTGGTTCATCTGCTGAGAGCCAGGTCTGTTACCTACTTCTGATAGTTGCATGCCCATGAGTAAAGAAAAGAAAATACAGCTTTATTTTCTCTGCTCATTGAATGAAGGATGGTAGCTGTGTTCATTGCCAGAAAAGATCTCTTTGAAAATTCTGTGGAACTGCCCTTAACCCTTTGATTTGTGAATAAAATCTCTTCAGAGCCAGATACTAGTAAGGTCTTTGCTCTTCTGACCTGGACTGATCTCCCAATTCTGGGGCGCCCTCTCATGCCACATGCAGTAGGAAGAGAGGTAAGCCAGTGGTACAAAACTGTTAATATGTCTTTGAGTCAGATAACTAACTAAACAAGTGTGTACAGATAAAATTCTTCTGTTATGTGAGTAGTAGATTATTTTTGTAGGAACTAAAAATATACATTTCCTTTATTTTGCATTCCTTAGCCATGGGAAACACCTATGATTATTCTTTGCTAGAGCACTGAAAAAAATCCAGGGTCATTTGTCCCTCTACAATTCAGGGGCAGAAAAATTCTACCAAGTCATATAGGTGCTTTATGCAAAATAAGTGATAACTTATGAAGACATAGTTAAATTGGATTTTAAAAAATGAGTTGAAAAAAATAGCAAGAAAGTGAACTAAAGTAATATTCAGTATTAAGAAATTCCACATCTTCTGGTATAAAACCTGGAGTTCTTTTATAAAGTCCATTGTTTGATTGATTGATTGTTTGATTGATTGATTGATTGATTTTGGGAAAGAGCAAACATACCATGAAAGTTCTCCCATATGTGTTGTGGAGATGGAAATCAGATTCTCAGGCATGATGACACACGCTCACACATTTATCTGCTAAGGCACCTACTGAACCAAAAACCTGGACTTTACATGATTGTGTATTACTCTCTAGAAGACTCGTATTTCTGGAAATGTGTTATGAAGTATTTGGAACATGTGTTTAAATCGACATGGCCATGTGTTTATTCTCTTCAAATACATTGAAAATTCCAAGCTTGCATGAGAGGAAAATGATACAAAGATCTAAATATAGAAAGAATAGGGAGGAGAGAAAGGTATTTGTGTAAGAGTCTTTTTAAATTTTGTTTTAACCAGTTGCTTTCATCAGTATCGATTTGTTTGAAACAATAAATCTTGATGGCTTGAGTTGACCTTGTTCCTATTGGTTGTTGACCTTAGTCCATTCTACCGAAACCAGGAGTATATGACAGGACAACCCGTCTACTCTGAAAACAGTTTAGGATCTCTCGTGTTTTGAATATCTTAATTTTCTCTCTGGCCCTCACAGCTGTAGTTTTAAAGTTCATAAATGAATGGATCAGTCTAGTTGACTCACATGGAACTGTTTCTTTCAGCTTTTTGCCTGAATTCATCAGTGGGGACTTTGACTCTATTAGGCCTGAAGTCAAAGAGTACTACACCGAGAAGGTAAAGCACACTGACTTTCATACTCGAGCTCTTGCTCCTGCCTTTGCTCTGGCTTACTGTCATGGATGATGGGGGATGGGTTGCAAAGCTCTTTGGTTATTTCCATAGTTTTTGTTGTAGAAATTTAGTATATAATACATATTTAATATGTGTTCATAATTAATATTTATATACATTTGTTCTATATTTTAATAATTTATCTGATATAAATACTACAATCTATCATAATAGAAAATATATAAGCCTTTTAAAATAAAGAATGGAAGCATAGTATTGGTAAATTCTATCACCATCAGATGTGCATTAATCAGTACCATAAATATACATGTAACATATGTATTCAATATGATTATAGTTTACCAAGGTATATCTAATAACTATTGTAATTTATACCCTCATTAATTATTATACATTTTCACTAAGATTTTATTCTTATTCAATGAATGGATTATATTAATATTTTGCTTAACCAATTCCCAGTTAATATACTTAAACTGTATATATTTTGTCTCATTGTAAACTAAAATTTCTTTATAAATAAGTTTCTATAAATATGTGTAATGGTATACTCTCTGAATTTCAGAAGTTTTCTACAATAATTAGTTTTTTTTAAATAAAGCTACTAATTAGACCTTGAGGTTAATAATAGCCAGACTTTCTCACTAGTGTGCAAATCCTCCTCAGATCCTTGACACTTAAAGACTATGTAAAAGATCTAACTGGGGATGATGGAGATGTACAGGAGTGAATGACAGTAGTTACTCATGGATGGATTCACAAATTTTAGAAGACAATACAGAGATTTTAAAGGAGAAGTTGTAGCATGAGTAACGTTAGTACATCCTCATTATATGTATCCCTGTAAACTGGTGCAGTCAAATCACACATAATTCTTTTTCAAGAAACTGCAGTGACTGTGATCATAAAGTAATTCCTTTTAAGGCTGTGGGAGAGGTGAGATACTTTTTAAATGCACAGGACAGATTGGATGAATAGCTTCAGGCAAGTAATGGCTTCTAAAATAGGAAGAGGGAGCTGGAGAGATGGCTTAGTACTTAAGAGCACTGTCTGCTCTTCCAGAGGAGCCAGTTTAATGCCTAGCACATGGCAGCTCACAGTCATCTATGACTCCAGTCCCAGGGTGTCCTTGTACAAGTATACATTTGGACAAACAGTCGTACCCATAAAATAAAAATTAATACTCCCCCCCACCACAAAAAAAAAAACTCAAGAAAGAAATCAGTCTTCTGAGACAAGGCCATTGATAGTATCATTTCTGCCCCTCCCTCCATCTGTGTGTGTGTGTGTGTGTATGTGTGTGTGTGTGTATGCGTATGTGTGTGTGTGTGTATGCGTGCTCACACACGTGCATATTTAAAGAAAAAGAGGGATAGAATTCGCAAAGATACAGCTAGAGGTGGGAGTAGTGTAGAATGGAAAGTATGTAAAAAACAGTACTCATGTAAAATTCTCAAACAACAACAACATTTTAGGAAAGAAAGGCAAGAAGGAAGATAGGAAAGGGAAAGAAGGGGAAAGGAAGTCAGAAATGGCATAAGTGAACCAGGGCTGTTTTGAATGCATATTCCAGGGTTGGCTGGACTGCAGATTTGTTCACTTCCCATCTGCCCACCAGCTTATCAGACCTTCTTTCAGCAAATGAAGACCAGTCCCAAGTCAGTGTTTGATATTCATGCTCAATTACTTCAGCATTGGCACGTTCCTATTCATTCCCCCACAGCCTCACTTCTCATTAACTCCATACCTCAGCCTCGCTGGGAAGGAGCTCTGGCCCTGCTTACAATGCAGAGTTGTGCTAATGCACAGGTATTAATCATACTTTCAGCAACAGAGCAAACAGAGGGAGAAGCAGGGAGCAGCATACTCAAAAACAAGATGAATACATGGTCAGAACTGGCTTACCTCCCTGTCTCTTTATGCTGATGGCTTGCCAAAATCAGAAATGCCAGTCTGCCCATTACTGTGTAGGGTGAGGAAATGAGGGAAGTAAGCTTCGAGGAAACTTCCCCATGCTTTAAATCGGGGTTCAGCAATAATGGGACATTTTCAGTTAATACTTGTGATGGATTTTTCTTGTATTTCTTGCTTTGCCTGTTTTTAAACTTGAAAAGTCATATTGGTTTTTCAAGATAGGGTTTCTCTGTATTGCCCTGGCTGTCTTGGAACTCACTCTGTAGATCAGTCTTGCTCAAACTCACAAAGATCTGCCTGCCACAACTTATATCCTTTTAACATTTAGTTTTGAAAGTTATCTCTAGCAAATTCTTTTCATTTCTAAGTTCTAGGCTACATAGTACAATCTTGTTTTTCTCTGTTTAAGTCTCTTCTTTTGAACTTAACCTGGCATGCTCTTAGAGGGGATAGGTGATGTCCTTCATGCAGTTACTATGCCCCGCAGAGTGCCCCTGAGTGTTTGGCTGTGAGTTTAATAATGATGATAATTACAAGTTAATGCAACATTACACACAATTTCTATAAGCCATTATCTCCAACTTCAGCAGTCTTTAAGCTTCTGTTTTACATGAAAGGACATTATCTTCACTTTTACATCCATCTGGTCCACAGGCTGCTCTGAGATCTCAGTGATCTAAGACTTGGTCTCTAGGAAAGAAATGAAATTTACACTGCTAACATACTGTTGTAATCATAGAGTAATCCTAGAGCCAGCATTGACCCGTGCATGGTTGAACGTTGCAAAGAGTATACAAGCCAGTGCTTAGTCAGTATTTTACCTTTCTTTCATGTAACTAAAAACATCTCTGTTTGCCTTAGTTCTTCCAGCTTAGGTGGAGAGATGTCTCTCAGCAGTGTTTACAATGTTTGCTTTTATTAAAGGGTTTGTTGTTTTTGTATTGTTTGTTTTGATTTTACTTTATAGGCAATTCAGAGTTTCTTTGCCTCAGGGCAAAAGTCATCAGTTTCAGTCTTTGTAATTTTCCTTCCATGAGCACATACATTGTAGTTTTCTGAGAACTTTGGGAATAGTCTATAGTTCTTCATTAGTTACAGGAAAAGGGATTCAAACCATACTTACTTGATACTTAGGTGACAGAAGAGCTAGTTGTACCTTTCAGCTAATGTCTGAAGATGTTTTAAATCAACAGAGTTTTTATATAAATAGTGGTAAGTAGGATCAGAGGTAAAAAGATTTTTGCAAATGTAATCAGATAGACTTGGATGGCCTCAGTCAAATGGCTCCCTGTGTGACAACTTGGTTAGTTAATTCTTATGCTTTCTATGAAGAGTTCTTTTGAAACTTTGAATGAATTGCTGCCACTGCTTCTCAACAACACCTCCTTGGCTGTTGCTTGCAAAGACTACTTAGAATCTCTGGGAATGGATTTCTCACAGCATCACCAGCAATGTGATGAGTCTGGAGTGTGTTTCCACATTCAGAGTTCTATCATGTGCCATCCTCAGTGCCTAAGTTCAGGGACAGCAGGAGGCACGGTAAAGACTGAGTAAAGGTCAAAATGACTAACACCTAAGCATCTGATAAATGACTCAATTAACAGAATAGGATTGACCTAGTATATATCACTGAATTGGAGTGAGTGTTAACAGAAAGTTAGCAAGGACACTGGTGACCAAATGTATGTACTTTTATGCTCTAAAGAGTGTTTGGACTTTTTGGAAAGTTCTGAGCCACAAAGAACATCCTCTAGGTGGAAGAGTAACACCACTAGTTATTAGTCAAACAAGGGACTCGAAACCTGGTCTCTAATTTTATTGTCCAGAAAAGAACATTGCACAATTGTATCATGCTAAGGAACATGTAGAGCTACAGGTAGAGCAAAGGCATGACTGAGGAACTGTTCCAACTGCAGTGCAGAGCTGAGTGATGGTAACAGAAAGCCTGTGCTGTGAACCTCCTGTTTCTACTGTGTGCCAAGGTTACAGGCCACCAGGTAGCTGGGAAATAGAACTAGAGGCCAAGATTGACACTGAGGCTCTCAATTCTTCCTGCCGTCCATTGTGTCATGACATTTTTCTGAGTTGGGAAATGTGATGAATGTGAGGAAATTGCATGAATTATTTAGGAATGACTTATTAAACAGATGCTTCCTGATTAAATCTTTTTATTTTCGTATAATATTGTTGAAGCCATATACTGTTTTAAAACCTGTTTTCAACAAAGATCAAAAATTTTAAAAGAAAATTTTCTTTCTACAGATGTTCATGTACATACTGAAGTAAAAAATAATTCCTTGTGTTACCCCACATCACAGTCACCCACCTCACTGTGTTTGTTACAGTTAAAAGTGGTATTGAGGCTTGCATAAAATTTTCTCAGTGAAAATCATTAGAAACTGGCTCCTAGGTGACATGTGAATAGAATATTTTATTGTTTTGTAAGTGAATTACTGATATTGAGTAATGCTTTGAATTTTAATTGCAGTTCAAGAATGAGGGCATCGATCCCAGGTGTTAAAGAGGGGACCAGGATGGGTGGATAGGTATCGGTGTGTTTTAAAAGGTAACAGTTTGGGATGTTACTAGCATTTATTTCATTTTTTGTAGATAATAGAGTGTTTTCTTGAACAATAATTTTTTTTAAGTTGCTACATTCTTGAGTGTCTTACTACCATATGTGGAAAAAAATCAAATCCTGTTTCATGACTCTGGTTCCCTCACATGTTTACACTAACGACTGAACAGGCATCTGGGTTCACAGATGCTCTAGAAAGACTAGAACTCTAGTCCAAAGTGGTAGAATTTTTTTTCCTTTCAAAAGTTATTGCCTATGAGTGTGTCTGTTGTTTCTCAGTAATTCTGTTTTAAAAATATTTCTTGTCTGTTCATATCTCTAAGTATATAATTTATAAATTTATTTTTAATTCACATTCAGAATCCTTTAGAATATCTTTTGAATTTGATGAAGCCATGGGTTAAGTTCTATTTAAATTTCATTGAATGTCTCCTGTTAAAAATGGCTGCCCTGATCTACTTAAATCTCATGAATATTATTATGTTCACCCTTACTAGTGTCTTTTTTATTTCAGACCTCCTACCCACATGCCATTAAAATTAAGTAATTTAGAGAACATACCAAACTGGACTGCTAAAAACTTTCAAGTTAGCATAATTGTTTATTATGTAAGCAGAGTGAATTATAAAACACTGAAAGGCCACTTCCATTCACTTGAATTTTTTAAAAAACTAAAAACAAAATGAAGCAAACAAATTCTGAGCACAGCAAATCTGTAGGCTTAGGGATGAGGACTAATTAGCATATGCTGTGATATAAAACTGTAACTGAGGGAATTATAGGCAGGCAGTTTCCATTGACAGTGAGTGACAGGTTCTTTACTTTACATTCTCCAAACTGGCTGCCTAACCTTTATTAGCATCTCACAAGGGGAAGATGAGGCTGCCAGGGGAACATCATGTGAAACTTTCTCCTGAATGTGCCTTAATTCCTGTGCTTTCCTCAATCATAGCTCTTTCAAATTGAATTGATTGCATGTACATTTTTCGAAACTGTTTGTTTGAAGTGATTTAATATCCTCAAGGTATTTAGGAAGGAAGAGCCTTTGCTCTTTAACCACAAGTACTCCCAGGTGAGACCACCATGACTCCTCAGTGCATGCTCACCCTCCTCAATCCTCTTCCATTTCACACACTATTCTCAAGGGTCTCTGCACTCTCTTTCCTTAGTCAGTGGTAGAAGGGACCTACATACTTGTCCTCCCTGTCTGTTCACCTCCCAGAGGTTTCCTTTCTTACTTCTTTTATACTTGTTTGTAGAGCTCAACAGAAACAATTCAATCAGGATTTTCCTCCTTATTCCTTCTAACAGGGTGACCTGGTGAATCGTCACGTCTATGTTCACTCACCTTGGCATCCCTAGTAACTAGAAGGCTGTCAATGAAGAAGCAGGAAATAAGCCTTCTTTCAGAACTAGAATGGCAAGATGCAGATCTTATATAATATTTCACGTAAAAGAGACATGAGATTATGAGAGTTTGTGAAATTTGATGCTTCATATATCTCTTCTGGAAACTCACAAAGGAATTATCGTAAATAAGTCTGAAAGAAGTAGAAACTTACTTTAATATTTTAAAATGTATTTCACCCCCAGAATGTCTTCCTGTAACTCACCGACACCTGTTCTTCTGTATCGGTTTCCAGCCAGGCTAAAATGTACCTCGATACTGCTAAGTTTCTTTCATGATTTCAGAAACTTTTGAAGAAAGACAAACCTACTCTTGTTTTTAAAACCCATAGGAAAAAAATAGCATCTCTAAAGAGGGCTTTTAGAACATTGAAAATACACCATATGATATGATACTGAATGAGGTCATACATATTGATCCAAACTCACAGAATACACAACACTGGCAATGATTGCTCCTGTAACCTGTGCACCCTGGGCAACAAGGATATGTGTCTCAGTGTTCAGTTGTAACAAATATGCCACTCTATGGAGAATGATAACAATGCAGAATGCTGTGCATGACCAGGGTCAGGACTCTTAGAGAGTAATTTTTAATTTCACTGTAAGACAAACTTATTCTAAAATTAGTCAAGAGTGTAGGTGAAATCGCTCTACAATACAGCTAAGTAAGGTAGTAACAACACACTTTAGGGACTTACAATATACCAATTTACATGTATTTCCACTTATAAACTCATTTAGTTTGTGCAACAACTTAATAGAACTGTTACTGCATCACATAGATAATTAGAAATGAAAAGATGCTGAATGGCTTGTACCAGGTAGCAGAACTAGGACTTGTTGGAAGTAGGACATAGGTAAAGAGGCAGTGTGTCACCAGAGTCCAAGCTATCTTCAAGTCACTATGCCCCATTCATCTAGGTTAATGATGGGAAATTTCTCACTAATAAAGCAGGGCTTCTCATGATCCAGAAATACTCATATCCTTTTCTTTCCATAGGATTTGCATTTTCTCTTACTTAAGTCTTGCTGTCTAATTCATACTAGCCAAGTAGCATCATTACCCATCTTCAGCCTTCCAGTCTCTTCACCATCTGCTTCTTAGTCTTTCTGGAGGCAGTTGAAAGAAAGCCCTTGTAATAGTAACTTTTATTGGCCTGATGGAATGGTTGTCTCCCAGGTTTACTGCCTTAGTCTGCTAACCTAGGCCTAGCCCTGGAAGCGTCTAGCCTCTTACCTAGGCCTAGAATGTTTTTCAGCCTCTGAGACTTATTGCTGAATGAGTGCACCCTTTCTAGTTCTGAACTCTGAACTGGTTATCTGAGCTCTGGCTGGCTGGTCAACTCAGTTGTTCTGAGTCAAACTCCTCTCCAAGCTGACTGATTCAGTCTGGCTTCTTTCTTGTCCTCTGAATTGTTGCTCTGTTTAGCCTCCAACTAACTCTGACAATCTGTTCTAATTTCTGGCTCCTTCTCATTCTCTGGCTCATTCTGTCTTAACCTATGTCTAGTCTTTTCTCTCTCTGCGACCTGTCTCTACATAATTGTTCTGGTAAAGTTGTATTCCTTTTTCTCTTTGTGTGCTACTCTATTATTTTATTATTATTATTATTATTATTATTATTAATTTATTTTTTATCTTTACTCTGTTTTTACAGTCCAGTCATTATTCCCTTCCTGTTTTGCCCTCTGACAGTTCCTCATCTCATTCTTCCTCTACTACATCTCCAAGAGGATGTCCCCGGCAGGATGTAGGCACCCGCCAGGCTTTCCCACTCCCTGGGGCCTCAAGTCTCTCATGGGTTAGGTGCCTCTTCTCTCACTGAGGCCAAACTAGGCAGTACTCTGATGTATATGTGTTGGGGGCCTTGGAACAGCTAGTGTTTGCTGCCTAGTTGGTGGTTCCGTGTCCGGGGGTCCAGGTCAGTTGAGACTACTGGCCTTCCTATGGGGTTTGCCCTCCTCCTCAACTTCTTCCAGCCTTTCCCTAATTCAGCCACAAGGGTCCCTGATTTCAGTCCATTGGTTGGGTTAAGTATCTGCATCTGATTCTCAGCTGCTTGTTGGGGCTCTCAGAGGGCAGCCATGCTAGGCTCCTGTCTATAAGCACACCATAGCATCAGTAATAGTGTCAGGCCTTGGAGCCTCCTCTTGAAATGGATCCGAATTTGGGCCTGTCACTGGACCTTCTTTCTCTCATGCTCTTCTCCATTTTTGTCCCTGCAGTTCTTTTAGACAGGGACAATTCTGGGTCAGAGTGTTTGACTGTGGGATGGAAACCACTTCCCTCCACTTGATGCCCTGTCTTTCTACTGGAGGTGGACTCTACAAGTGACCTCTCCCTACTGTTTGCCATTTTATCTAAGGCCCCTCTATTTGAATCCTGAGATTCTCTTATCTCCCAGATTTCTGATACATTCAAAAGGGTCTCCCCACCTCCCTCCCACCTCCTGAAGTTGCATATTTCCATTGATTCTATTGGCCCTCAGGGCTTCACTCTCCTCCTAATACCTGATCATGTACCCCTTTTCCAGTCCCCTTCCCATCTTCCACACAGTTTCCTCCCTCCCTCTGCCCCCTGCTTTCTTCTCCCTCCCAACTGGGATTGAAATATCCTCACTTGGGCCCTTTCCCTTGTTAACCTTCTTGAGTTCTATGGATTGTATCCTTATTATTCTGTACTTTTTGGCTGATATACATTTGTTAGCGTGTCCTTTTGGATCTGAGATACCTCACCCAGGATATTTTCTAGTTCCATCCATTTGCCTGCAAAACTCATGATGTCCTTGTTCTTAATAGCTGAGTAGTATTCCATTGTGTAAATGAACCACATTTTCTATATCTATTCTTCTGTTGTGGGACATCTGGGTTGTTTCCAGTTTCTGGCTATCACAAACAAGGCCACTATGAACATAGTAGAACACATGCCCCTGTGGCCTAGTGGGGCATCTTTTGGGTATATTTTCAAGAGAGGCAAAAAACCCAGAGTAACGAAAACAATTCTTAACAATAAAAGAACTGCTGGTGGAATCATCATCCCTACCTCAAGCTCTACTGCAGAGCAATAGTGATAAAAACTGCATTTATTTAAGTGCTTCTCAGCTTCTCTGTTTAGTTCTATACCCTATTTTTTCATTAGGTTGTTTGGATTTTTGGAGGTTACCTTCTTGAGTTCTTTATATATTTTTGATATTAACCCTCTATCAGATGTGGGGTTAATGAAGATTTTTTTTTCCCAATCTGCAGTTTGCCGATTTGTCCTATTGACTATGTCCTTTGCTTTGCAGAAGCTATTCAGTTTCATGAGGTCCCATTTATCATTTCTTGATCTTAGAGGTTGAGCCTTTGTAATTTTGTTTAGGAAATCCATCCAATAACCCCCCACCCTCCGTGGCAAGTAGTTCGAGGCTCTTTCCCACTTTCTCTTCTATTAGATTCACTGTATCTGGTTGTATGTTGAGGTCCTTGATTCACTTGGACATGCTTTGTGCAAGGTTCCTCTCTCTTTCTCTAATTATTTACTTTGTCTGCCACTAATTTACTAACTTGGGTACTTCTTTCTACAAACTAATTTTGCCTTCATTGTTTGGGATTAATGGTGTGTGCTAAGGGCATGTCTGTATTCTACCCAGAGGATTTATAGGTGCTAAGTGCTGAGCCACACCTGAACTAGAAACTGATTTCTTTCAGTAAATAACAGCATCTCGGGGTTCACAGTGAGATCAAGTATCCTGCAAGAAGTTCTGATGGGTAAGAGCCTATAAGTATCTTCAGTATTTCATTTCCTTCTTCACCTACTCCTCAACTTAATAGAAAGAGAGAAGAGTCCTCATGGATGAATTCTGTTCTCTTTTCTGTAAAAGTTAGGCCCAGTTCTTCCTCCCAGCCCCATGCTCCCAGAAATAAAACTCAGGCTCAAAATATATAAATATCTTAGCTGTATACCTAGGCTCTATTCTGATTAGATCATATCTTAAGATCACCTATTTATTTTAACCTACATTCTGCCACAATGCTGGTAACCTGTGCTCAGGTACCATTTGTCCATCTCCTCACATCTTTCCAGGTGGATCTTTTCTTGCCTGACTTGATCCCAACATTTTTTCTTCTCCCAGATATCTCACCTTGTATTTCCTGCCTAAGCCATAGGTCATAGGCTTCTTAATTGACAGGTTATGTATCCATGCAATACACAAAATATTCTCTCTACACTTTTCATATGCATAGTGGTTTTGATGGCAAGGTACCTAGATCAATACCATATCCCAGGTCAGGTTATGTCTAACAAATGATATCATTCAGGCAGTCACATTGAAATGGAATTTCTTTGTATCATTTCCAAGGATCTCAGTCACTGTAAGAATTCAAAAATTCTCAAAGAGGACTTAGAAACCTTAGCATATAGTTGAAATCATAACTGTGGTTTAACGATGGAAATATTTCATAACAACAAAAGCAAAGAGAAGAAGCACATAGGTCATGGTAAGGAAAGAAAGTAACCGACTCTGAGCCCTTTCTCATTTAGTCACTGAGGATCTAATTAATCATTTTTATGTCCAAAGTTATTGCTAGGAAGCTCATTTGAGACTCAACCCAGGATCCACCAGAGGCTAGTCACATACATATGTAGGCTTTTTGTGTAGCATGTACTTTAAACTAGACGCCTACGAGGATAGAAATGAGTGCTCAGCATAAACCACATTCTTTGTATCAAGTCTGGCACAGTCAGGCCATTATTATTTAGAGGACTGTATCTTTTGATGAAAAGATGTATTGATTGGTGGAGTCCTCTGATATCAGCCAGAGGTCCTTGTAAGGCCAGTTATTTTTTGGTTGGTTGGTTGGTTGGTTGGTTGGTTGGTTGGTTGGTTGGTTGGTTTTTTTTTTTTTTGTCTTGTTTTGTTTTGTTTTGTTTTGAGGACAGTAGGCTCAAGTGGGCTGTAGAAACTTTTTTCCTAAACCCAGTTCCACTTACAGAATTCTGACCATGCTTTTAAGAAGGAAGGAGTCATTCAAAACCCCTTGTTGTTCTAAAGACTTGACTTGCATTGTCAGAAGGATGACTTTCTTGTTTGAAATTCCGTTACTTTCATTCAATTCCACCATGTAAATAAGTGTTACATAAAACAGGTAGAGCAGTTGAGGTGACACTGGATTAGAATATCTTCATGATGAGGATCTCAAATGCAAAGTTGCTACAAGTGAAATTGGGTGAAAACTACAAAGAGCCTGTTTCTCTGAGTTTTTTAAAGTTTTATCATGTGACATACTCAACCAGGAAATTAATTATTCATAGTTGCAATGTGCTGATTTAAAAAGGAAAATGTCATTTTTGGTGTATAAAATAGAAGTGCTTGTAAAAAAGCCAGTAATTCAAATTAGATAAACAGTCTACTATACTGTGGATTTGATAACCAAGAGAAAATTGAAGTTGTTTATTTTGTGATTGCATCTCTGTAGGTAAATGAATAAGTTTTGTAACTTATCTAAGCACGTGGATCACTGAGATTCTAATTGGTTTTATCTAACTGTTGCAATTCTTAGAAAGTTTGAGAATGTGTTTGCTCTGAATGTAGATCTGTAGTGTTGATTATCTAAAGTACCTCCCAGTTTGCTCTTTGCCTGCTTTGCCCTGAATCAAGGAAACCAGTCTCTAATGGTAAAATGTCATTCGATTTATTTAAATGACATATTTTTAAATATGACTATTTAAAATTTAATATATTCAATTTTATCAAGAAAATTTTGATAATTTTCATTTTATATCTAATATGCATATAAGAAGAAAGATAACTTAAGCAGTGATCAAGAAAGATTAAATGTGTAGAATTTAAAAGCTAAAAACTCAGTAATACTCTTACCTCTTTTTAAAATAAAATCAATATAAATATTCTAACATAAGTGGTTAGGAAACTATATTTCCTGTTTCAAGAAGAGGCATTAAGGATGACCTTTAGTGTCTTTATCCTCAGAGATTATTCAGTCCTTTCTACTCCCTTTTAGCCACTTGGTTCTCTGGTGGATGGACAACCCCTGCCTCTATGTAATATTGCAGAATTAACTTTCCCTTCCCTTCCTCTTTGGTGGATGTCATTTTTTCCTTAAATAATTTGATTGTTGATAAGAAAATAGATAAATAAACTCACCTAATCCCCAAGATAAATACTTCATGAATTATCTTTTCTGTGACTATTTTAAAAGACTCCTCACACACGCCTTCCAAACATTATGTGCATTTCTTCAACAGTTACAGTTTTTTGAAAAAGAAAAAAAAACAAAAAAAACAAAACAAAACTCTAGATTCACAAATGGCGATTTCAAAGGTGTTATAATAATTTCTCCAGTAACTTTGACTTTAGAACATGATTTCTGTAAAAAAAAAAAAAGAAAGAAAGAAAGAAAGAAAGAAAGAAAGAAAGAAAAGAAAAGAAAAAAAGTAATGAAAACATCCTGAATGTCTAATCACTGATGGACAGATGAAGACCTTGATGTACTTACATACAATGGAAGACCATTGGCCACTACTAGGAGTGATATCCAGTCATCTGTGGCAGAACTGATAGAAGAGAAACTGTGTTAAGTGAAATAAGGCAGACCTGGAAAGGCAAGGCCTATATTGTCTTGTTCATACATGGAATCCAATACCATTTGTTTCCTTAAAGGTAAGAGTAGGATACTGGTTCCCAGAGGCTGGAAAAAGGTTACTGATGGATGCTCTATTTCAGCTAGAGAGAGTCAAGTCGTTTTGCAGTGCTATTGCATAGAATAGTGACTCTAAGTCGCAATAATGGTTATTTCAAGAAGTGGAACAAAGGGTTTTGAAAGATATTACTTTAATATAATAATGAGCAAGGAAATAGGTTTCATCTTATTTAAACTTACTTTATTGAAATGTCATATATCACACCATTAATATGTGCACTGTTTATGGTTTTATGTATCAGTGAATAATAAAGCTATATAATTTAGTTAGTTAGGAAATCAATAAATATTTTGTTTTTTGTTTTATCTTGTATTTTTTTTTTGGGGGGGGGTGGTGGGGGATGGGGAGAGGAAGCCAAACTTCATGGCCATTGTCAGGTACCGACAAGAATCATGACACTTTCTGAATCTCACTTTACGTGGAAGCTGTGTGCACCCATGGTATCCCTGAAGGCCTAGATGCTAAAGTTCAGTCAACCATTTGAACTATAGAAAGCAAACTAAATGAAGGTTAAGCTTAAAGTCATGTTTCTGCTTAAGCTTTCCCAAATACACAAAGCAACAGTGTTGAGTCCAAAGTGTTTTTGCTTAATAATGTATAGGTCAGGTCATTCAATGGCATATTTTCATCAGCCTTGTAGCCTTGGGCAACTTACCTTATCTCTCAAAATTCCCATCTGTGTAGCCTAAAGCATGATTGTTACAATTCCCTTGTTAACTTATTGTGGGAATCAAGAGTACAATTTGCATAGTACCTAGTATTTAACCCAAAGTATACCCAAAGGCTGACTTTTATTATTAATTTATTGAGGAACAGAGTTTAAAATTGGATACTTTTAAAGATTATCTGAATTTTTCATAGAATTATACTGTTTTATTAAAAAGAAATCTTAAAAGTTTGTTGAAAAGTGTACTAGATTTTATGAACTTTGTGTACTTTGTATGTCTTTGTCAATTCTATGGGAATACATTTTCAAAGTAAGTATGCTGTCTACCAAGAGGAACTAGCAGTCCTGAAATTGTAACCTTATAAACACAGTCCATAAAGTTACAGTAGATGTGTCAGAGCCCCATAAAATGGTTACGGGTTAATTTGTGCAATTATTTTCTACCCTGGATAGATGGATAGGCACTAAATGACTTGACCTAAAATGAGTGAGCTAATAGCAAACTTGGGAATGATTTTACTCCACTCAACTCCTAGTTTTTTGTTTTATGAGGCTAAGTCTCTTCTTAGATATACTGCATGAAATCACAATTAATATCCTATTACTTTTTTTTAAGATCTGTTTTATTTCCCATTAAGGAGTTTTAGAGGAGTCAGCATCATCTAACCTGATAGGTTTTATAACTGCAAAATGTAAAAACTCATTAACCTACATTAGCAAAATTATTGGCAAACTGTAAATTAAGTAATCAAGAATGGCAGTCTAATGACTTTAGCATTGATCCTTTGAAATTAGGCTTATTATTGACACCCATTGCTTTGTAATTATTTTAGTTGGCAGTAAATTTGAAAGTATTTTTGTAGACATTGAAAGAATATTTGGGGGGAAATATTAACAGTAATTTGGTCAACAGGGTGAGCTTCCTGTAACATTTGACACCTACAGCTCCTTCTCCCACTGTGGCAAGGCTCCCAACCCAACCATGTGCCCATCACTACTCCTTGCCTGATGGAGTGGAGCAGCAGCTTACGTTTTCTTGAGAAGTAACAAAATACTCAAGGGAGCAAATATGGAGACAAAGTGTGGGACAGAAACTGAAGGAGGGGCCGTCTGAAGACCATTCCACCTGGGTATCCATCCCATGTGCAGTCACCGAAGACAGATGCTGATGTGGATGCCAGGAAGTGCATGCTGATAAGAGCCTGATATAGATGTCTCCTCAGAGGTCTGCCAGAGTCTGACATATACAGAGGTGGATGCTCACAGCTAACCATTGAACTGATCATGGGGTTCCCAATGGAGGAGTCAGAGAGAAGACTGAAGGAGCTGAAAGGGTTTGTGGCCCCATGCGGGAAGCAACAATACCAACCAACCAGAGCTTCCAGAGTCTAAACCACCAGCCTGAGAGCACATAGGGAGGGACTCATGGCTCCAGCTGTATATGTAGGGGAGGAAGGCCTTGTCAGCATAGGTGGGAAAGGAGATCCTTGGTCCCATGAAGGCTGGACACCCAGTAGAGGGGAATTCAAGGGTGAGAGTAGGTGGGAGCACATCCTCATAGAAGCAGGAGGAAGGGGGATGGCATAGGGAGTTCCTGGGCAGGGGGTGAGATGGGGTAAGGGGATAACATTTGAAATGTAAATAAAATATCCAATAAAAAAAGTGGAAAAAGAGTTCTCTACAGAAGAATAAGGTATATGACTAAAGGAGATGTTTTTTAAGTGTTTTCATCCTATTACATTTTTTGCACATTCAAACGATTTAGGCACAGTCATAAGAACTATTTGTAGGCTCAGATGGGTATCAGTTGGTAAATGACAGGCCATGGTGCAAGCTTAGCCTTCTGTCTGCCTTTGCACTGGTGTCAAGCCAAGGGTGACACTGGCTTTTTTAAATGGTTGAGAAATATCAAAAGAAGAATCATACTTTATGACACATGAAAACCATATAAAATCAAAGCTTTAGGTTTAATGGGACCCAGATTTCCTCCTTTGTTTATCTAAAGTCAGGGTCTAGTAATTGGGTCAGAGGACCCAGGGTCTCCAAAGTATAATAAAGTAATGACTTTCCATCACTTTCCATAAAGTTTGCTGATCTCTGGCCTAGAGGGATACTGTCCCTCACAGGCCCAGCTTGTTAAGTGACTGTGATCTATGTTTAATGCTTACTGCCTGCTTTCATAGCATGAGGGCATGTTAGAGTTTTGGCTCCTGATTTCAGACCAAAGTCAGGTGGATCTGTTGTTTTGGATCTAAGATGAAACTGACTAGTGGGGTGATCAGGTCTGAGGGCCAGGGATGAGTATCAGGAAAAGGAGAATTCTAGGACACATACCCAGTGGCAGACTTCCCCTACTAGGCTATGCCTTGTAAAATTTTTAATACATTTCCAAAAGAACACTATCAACGAGGGAACACGATTTCATTATATATGCCTGTGAGAGATATATTGTAGTAAAATTTAAACATTTATATATTAACAAAATAGGTTATAGTAATAATAAAAGGAGACTGGAAAGACAGCTGAGTGCTCAGGAACACTGGCTTCCATTCCTGAGGACTGATAAGCAGTTCCTGCCACCCACTTGGTGGTTCACTACTGTCTGCACCTCCAGTTCCTTCCAGATGCCCTCTTCTGACCTCCACAGACACTAGCCACACAAAATGTTGGACAGAGAGACATGCAGGCAAATTACATACACACACACACACACACACACAAATGAATCTAAATGTATTAAAATTAGTAATCTAATCATTGAGCATAAACCTTAGAGATTGAACTTTAAGAAAAATCTGTCCATACACCCCACTGAACATAAACTTATACTTGTTTTTGGTTATCTGTGATGTTTTGTTTTCAGGATCAATTTTTACAGCATTTCATGTTCCTGTCTGTTATAGATGTTGCCAGTGGAGGTGTTTTGTGGACCCGTCATCTTGGGCATATTCTAGAAACTCTTCGTCTATAATTTTCCTGCTTTGTCTGTGATATCATTGTCACTGGATTTTTTCTTAGAAGTAAATGAAAATTTGTTCAAAAATACCCTGAATTGTTTATGGAATCATTTGTACTGCACCATTGGTTAACCTGCATCCCAGGTGGCACTTCCCATTTCCTAACTGGAAACCATCTCTGTCACTTACGGCATGCTACGCCTTAAAGCACTAAGACTTGGCACCATGTAAAAACAGAAGGAAGTATCAGTTTCTTCAAGGCTGCCATATTTAATATTCAGAACTACACCTACACCATTACTGTTCTTTTCCTGTGTTAGTTTTATTGCTTTATCATGTTTGTATTTTAGAAATGAGGAGAATAGTTACAATTCAGCTATTCTCTGTTCATTGGCCTCCTTTTCACTGGCTGACTGATCCCTCATCCCTCTTTCCTCCTAAGATTCAGATACAGATTTCCCTGTTCATGAGGAAATAATACTTTCCCTGCCTCTTCCAAGGTTCCTTTTTCCTCAAGTAATACATAATAATTTCCCATAGAAGGTTTTCTTTAGTTTGGTACTGTGATTGACTGCTATTAGCATACCTACCAACACTGAGCCTATATTTTCTGTCCCAAGAAAAGAAATTTTCCTGAAGTATGATTTGTATCACATTTTTAACTACTTTCTCCATGAGTGTCTTATCTCTATATAGGCACTACCTCAGCTAATGCAGGGTGCTTCTTTCATTTTTTTCAGTTTATTCAATTCTGGAAAGTTAGCAGGCTAACAATAAAACTAATTTGCTTTATTTCTAATTTTATATTATTATTGCAAGTTTTATATTCCAATTTGATATTTTAAACCCAGGGCCAAGTCCTTACACATAGTAGGCAGGCTGTTTACCCTGATCTCAATCCTCAGTCCTACAATCTGACTCATTAGCTTTCAACTTTATACTTCATTTACTTCAGGCAGAGAGTTGAGTGTAATCCATAGATGATGACCTGAGTAGCATCACCTGTCGGAACAATGTATTGTAGTAGGCATTGGAGCTTCTGTTGCCTTAATGTAGAAAGTACCCATTTAAATTTAGTCTGTTAAGAGAGCTAATAAAATGATCTAGTGTTGTACCTCAGTGTCTTTTGGATTCAAACTCTAGTACTGTAAAGAAAGTTTTTAAAAGTGAATTAACTACACTTACTGGTATATATTAATTTTGGAAGGTAGCTATGTTGCCTACAATACCATCACTGCCTATATAAAATGAGAAAAAGCTGATATATCATTTTTATACTAATATGATACTTCTCAAATTTTTGTGAAGGTCTCTTGTTTTGTATTAACTAAAACATAATTATTGAATAAATTTCTCCTCTTAGGATTGCAGAGGTATTTGTTTTGTTAGATTTATTATATTCTACTTCAACTGTGTGAGTTCTAGGGATCAAATGTAGGTATTTAGGGCTGGCAGCAAGATTTATTACAAGCTGAGCCGTCTTGCCAACCTATTAAGGTATTCTCTACTTTTTATTTTATGTATATGTATGTTTTGCTTGCACATATGTCTGGATACTGTGTTTATATAGTACCAACAGAAGATAGAAAAGGATATCAGCTATCCCATAAATAGAGCTACAGACAGGTGCCTTGTGGGTAGTGGGGAGTTAACTCTGAGTCATCTCTCCAGCCCACCCCAACTCCATTAAGATATTCTCATGTCCTGTTTCTTTCACTGTAGCTGTGTGTGTGTGTGTGTGTGTGTGTGTGTTTGTGTGTGTGTGTAAAACATGGAAACTTTTATCTTTTCATTGAATATACAAGTATTTTCTGCCAATATTGTGTGTGTGTGTGTATGTGTGTATGTGTATCTTTTATTTTTTTACTGTCTAGTCACTATCTCACTTTCAGTCTGCCCTCCCACAGTTCCTCATCCCATTCCTCCTCCCCCCTGTCTCCAAGTGGATGTTCCCACCACCACCACCACCATCAGGCCTCCTCACTCCCTGGGGCCTCAAGTCTCTTGAGGGTTAGGTGCATCTTCTCTCACTGAGGACAGACCAGGCAGTCCTCTGCTGTATATGTGTCAGGGGCCTCGGACCAGCTCTTGTACGTTCCCTAGTTAGAGGCTGAGAATCTGAGAGATCTCTCTCAGGAGTCTGAGAGATCTCAGGAGTCCAGGTTAGTTGAGACTGCTGGTCTTACTTGCCAATCTTTTATGTCCAAAGACTTTTAGTAATACTGGAGTTAGAATGTTAAGAAATTAATGCTTTCTTTTTTATGTTAAAATTATAGATGCCATTATAAACTCCTGTCTCTGGCCAACTGGCTATGGTTACATATAATTGTAGTGGCACTATTTTATTAACGTAAGTTCATTCTTGAAGATGACAGAGAATGTTTTGTGATTGATAGACTGATAGATCTTAGATGGAATATACAGGCCTCTGCCTGTATATTTTCTATGACCATGCCCTATGCAGTATTTATCTCCCATCATCATGTGTATGCCCATCACATGTTCATAATTTTTAAATACTTAGATTTTACATTCCTAAATATTAACCTGAACGTGACAGACATGATACTAAGTAATAACTTTGCTTCTACAGTTTTTAGTTCTAGATGTAGAGAAAATCAATGAAAGATGTTGTTTGTCCAGTACACTATACCTGAACATTAGGTTAGTATTTTCTTCTGTGGGAAAACTGCTGTGATAATTCTTGCATTATAAGTAATAGAAAACAACCTGCCACAGCAACACAAGATTGAAGTGTTTAGTAGTGTCCTATAACTGAAAGTGAGAGGTGTGCCCGGCTTCAGCCAGAGAGTCAGGCTCTCCACATGATCTTCAGGTGCCCAGGGGCTGCTCCTTCTAGCTCTGGGACAGCTTAGTGCTCAGGGAGCCCAGTACCCTCTGCCAGTTATGCTTGGGAGTGGCACATACTCTGCTGTGTAGCAGAAAGCTTTTCAGTGGTTCTTGTTTCCATACAGAATTTTTTTGGCTCTCTTTAGTCTGAATTGATGCATACGGTCATATTGTGGATTTTTTTGTGATGTCTCACGGTTGTCAAACTGTACATCTGAGAAAGTCAAAGCACATGAGAACCCAAGCAAGGGTGGATGGCATCCTCCCCTCCCCTCCCTTCCCCTCTCCTTCTTTTCCCTCCCCTCCTCTCCCCTCCCCTCCCCTTCCCTC
>NW_021604710.1:2045288-2112967 GCF_004785775.1 Grammomys surdaster | reverse complement strand
AACCAACCAACCAACCAACCAACCAACCAACTAACCAACCAACCAACAGAAATCCAAACTCACTTTCGCAAAGAATTCATGCCAGTAACTTGAAGAACAGAAAGTCAGGTGTGGGTGAGGCCAAATCTTCATATTTCATTATTTTTATTCATTTTATAATGTAATCTTCACATACTTTGACTAAATGTTCTCAGCAGTGAGTTTAGAACAACTTGGGTCTGGTGTAGGGAATGTGCTAGGTATTGCCTTGGGCTCATGTTGGCTTATAAAGAATAGGACATACTAATATTTCTGAGAGTTAAGCGCAGCCTATTTTATTTTAAACCTGAAACATTTTTTTCATTGATAAGCTTTAGTTTAGGCATTAAGCTTAACAGTCTGTAATATTCTTTTGGATTGCCATGCTGTCTATTGAATGAACATTCTAGCAGATTGCTGCCTGCCTGACTGAAAGCCATTGACTATTCTGTTGTTGCAATTTTAAAAGCACCAGTACAAAACACGTATTTGGAGGAGAACCAAATCTTTCACCTCTAGCAACATTCTCTCACCCAGGCAGAGTATATGTACTGTTGGCATGCAGTGTCGTGACTATGTGGTACTCACGGTGCACAGGATGCAGCAGTGAACAAAACCAAGAGTCACCCTCCCTACACAAACAGTACCACTTAGTGGGAAGAGCCCAGAAGTAACACACAGAATGCTGACAGATGATAGGCCTGGTAGATAATCTGGAAATATTGAGCAGGGGGAAGGCATTCTAGAGGTACCACAATACAGTTTGCCCTGGTTGACCAAACGAAACCTAAGAAGTCCTATTATTAAATAACATGGTGCAGTGGGACAGCCTCTTGAAGATAAAGCTTTAACAAAGGGTCTAAGGAAGGATAGGAGTTAGTTATGAAGAACTTTCATGTGTCAAATGACCAGTTTAAGGACAACAACGACTTTCTGACATGAACACTCTTCTCTGCATAGTTCACAGAGGAATGTTATGATTAAGCCAATATGAAATGAGAAAAATCTGAAAAGTTATTAGGTTGGATTAGATTTGTAAATTAAGAATTTGTAGAAAAGAAATAAGAACATTTAATATGTATTTTTGATAAACACCTAAGAGCCCAATCTGCAGTTCCATTGGTGTTGAGGTATATGGTATGCTTAAGAGTGCCTGTGGCAATTTGAGGATTGTGAAATTTCTAGGAGGGTGAAGCATATAATTCAAGGAAGAAGAAATGGTTTTCACTTTGTTTCTCCATAGCAAATGCATAGGCCTTGTACACAACAGCATGCCCTTCATGATTTTCTTCTTGCCATGCTGAAGTGGCAGCTATGACATGGTAGTAATGACAGTGGTAGGGATCATAGTAATGCAAATGACAATGGCAGTGGCAGTGGCTGCAGAAGTGGTGGTGACAGCGGTGGTGGTGGTGGTGTGGTGGCAGTAGTGTGGCGGTAGTGGTGGTGGTGGCAGAGGTGACGGCTGTGGCGGTGGCAGTGGTGATAGCCATGATACTAATTGAACTGGGAATGATAGTTATGGTAGTCGTGTAGAAGTTGTGACGATGCTGGTCAGGATGTGGGGAGTGATGTAGGGATGTAATGGTAGTGGCTGCTGTTGGGATGTTTTTGCAGGTAGACATAGAGCTGTTGAGATGATGGTTTTCAGGAGGATCATAGGAGTGAAGAATCCCCAGCCACCTCTGGATATTGCTCTTTGTTTGAGCAACTGCTCTGCTGAGTTACCAACAAATACGTTTTCTTTGTGTTCTTTATACTTCCTATTTGTTTCTGCCTTTAATTTGCATATTTCTTTACATATTTGTTAGCTTATTAATTCAGCAGCTTTAGATAACTAATGTGTCCTAGTCAGTACTATTGTTGATGCTTTTTGCTTTACATTCATTTAATACCTCATACCTCATGGCATAAGTTTGCTTATAATTTTATATGAGTGATCTCTTGTGTAGAAACTTCATGAAATATTTATAGTTATTGTTGCCATTTTTCTAAGTTCTCTTTGATTCCAATGCATCTTAAACTATAGCTATTGTGGCATGATTTACCTCTTTCCTGAAACTTCATTACTTATTGTATGTTATATAAGTCTCTGAGTGAATCTACATATGATGATTACCTACATAGACATTTAAGAACATTACTTTGCTGTTGAGAGTAGGATCCATGCTATTTGAATGAAAAAAATATAAAAACTTGCTAGTATTGGTAAATTATTAGTCACCTCGACATAAATAATCTTGAGGAATTATTGTCTTTTTACAGGTATTGTACCCTCTTATTTAAAACTTTTCCTAATACTTAATTCTTTTCTTAATGACTTTTTCTTAATAAAATGCCTTGCTTAGACTGAATGTTATATTTAAGATATATTTTCACTTTACCTATTTTTTGTTGATAATATACCCTGTAGAATGTAGTTAGAATATAGTGGGTCTCCTTTCCCCATGGTTCCATTTTCTGTGTATTCAATTAGTCAAAGTCAGTTGAAGTCCCAACATACTAAATGAAAATCTCCAGAATTTTTTTAAGTCAGAGTTTTAAGTCACATACCATTTTTTGTAGCATCCCCAGGTCATAAAACATCTGCATCTGTTATGTATGGGCAGTGAATCATCCCTTTTTCCAATGTATCCACATTATACATTTTATCTACCGTTAGTGTCTCAGTTAGTTGCTGTCTCAGTTAGCAGGTCAACTGCCATGGTGGTCCTATGCAAACAACCCTCTTATAAGAGTCTAATTGATGGTTATCATACCTATGATGTTTACCTCTCTTGATCTCATCACATCTTACCACACTGGTGCCAGGTAGACATTGTGTCTTCTCATATTGTCCCAGTGAATTGAGAAAGACAAAAATTTAATGCTGCTGAAGTCTGTTTGTCAATGACCATACTCCTAATTTATCTTATGCTTAAGTTATCAAGCATTATTATACTTACGTATGGGTATCATGAGTGACCGTTCTCCAAGTCAAGTAGTCTCTGTCTTAAGGAGGTCAACTGTGCTCCCTTGTTCAAGATCACCATTGCTGTCTGGTGACAATGGTTTATACCCCTGAAGAGACTTATTAGTCACAAGATTCTTCCCTGAACATTCTGATGTCGCCTGCCATCTGTAATGTTGTGTGTGATCTGGTGGGAGGGCTAGAGTGTGTAGACGAGAGGAAGACAGGTGAAGGTCTTTCATTTCTCTTGCTCCATCCTTGGCAGCTGACCCACTGAAAATACTGAAATGCTCAAAAAGGGTGTTGCCTTCACCTGCCCTCCTCACTGTCTCCTGGAGCTGGAGATGCAGCCAGGGATCACGTCTTATCAGATCTAAGCACCTCCTGAAGCTGAGAGGGCCATTTTTGTTACTTGATATTCTGTCTTAAATGATTTAACAATCAGAATGACTGCATTGCATATGATAAAATACGACTCTAGGCAATGTTCCTAATTTTATGTGATGCCATAGTGTACAACTAAGATCAGATATAAGGTAATGAATGGTGATGTATTCCAACTTGACATAATAATGTACTAGATGTTTAGTATCATTGTTCAGATTTCAAGTGTAATATTCATAAATTCTCTGTCACATTCATGCTGGCGAGGATGTGGAGCAAGGGGAATTCTTCTCTATTGGGAGTGCAAACCTATATGGCCTGCAGAGCTAGTAAAGAAATCAATATGGTGTTTCCTTAAAAATCTGGGCATCTATCTACCTCAAGACCCAGCTATACCACTCTTGGCCATATACCCAAAGGATGCTCCATCCTACCACAAGGACCCTTGCTCATCTATGTTCATTGTAGCTTTCTTCATAATACTCAGAAACCAGAAGGAACTTAGATATCTCTCAAAGAATGAGTAAAGATGTGGTTCATTTACAAAGTGGAGTATTACTTAGCAGTTAAAAACCATGACATCATGAAATTTACAGGCAAATGGATGCAAAAAAACAATCATCCTGTGAGATTTGTATTCTTAAGTTCTTAAGTAAATGATAATCAAGCTACAATCTACAGACCCAGAAACTTTAGGTAGAGAAGAGGGCTTGAGGCCGAAGGGAGAACACATGGATCTCCCTGGGAAGGCAAAATAGAATAAATTTTGCTTGTGGATTGCTGGTGGATGAGGACAGGAGGCAGCAGTGATGGAGGGAGACAGTGTAAGGAGAGCCAGCTGGAATGGCAGAGATTTGTGGGAGTGGGATGGGAACCTAGTGCAGTGGAAACTTCCTGGAATCTGTGATGACTCTAGCAAAGGCTCCTCATAATGGAGGATCAAGAGTCTGGTCATCTTTTGTAGGCATCCAAGGCTTCCAGTCATGGGGCTGAGTCCCATTTTGTTCAGTTTTTGGCCAAGTGGTGTGCCCAATAGAGATCCTTAACACCCTAGGGTGAAGCTAGAAGAGAAGCTTACTCTCTGAAAACTGATTGGCATGGGAGAGGTGTTGCCAAGGACAATAACCATACTGCTCATTGAACATAGAGAGGTCAAGCTGGTGCCTGCATGGAGCCTTGACCCGTACATTCTAGTCTCTGGAGTGAGAAGATACTCTGAAGGTCACAGAAAGAGAAACCTGGACACTAACCCAGCCACAACACCTTCCACCTTCAATCTCTAATGTCTGCAAGATGTCCTAGAATAATGGAGGAGCAAGACTAGTTAGAATGACTAAGCATTGTTTGTTTTAACGTGAGGCCCAGCTATGATAGAGGGGACCATGCCATGCTTTACGTTGCCTGGATGCTGAATGGCCAGGAAGTAGAGACTGGAGAGCCCAGACACCTAGAGTAGAAACAAACGTACCTGACCAAAAAAAAAAAAAAAAAAAAAGAAAAAAAAAAAAAAAGAAAAAGAAAGAAAAAAGAAAAAAAGAAATCAAGAAACGAGTCCTAATGATGTCCACCACTATCAGAGAGGCTTCCTCTGGCAGCAGATGGGAATGGGTGCGGAGACCTAGAAACATTTTGTGATGAGAGAGTCTAAACTGAAGTTTACATATGGTTCTTGCATAGGGGACTGGGGAACCTAGACAAGGAGGAGGAGGAAAGATTGTAGGAGTCAGGATACAGGACACCAAGAGGGCACAGCCCACCAAATCAACTAAGCATGCTTCTCCCTCGTACGAGCCTGAGGAGATTGGAACAGCAAGCAAAGGACCTGCAGGTCCTCTGCATCCATGTTATGGCGTTAGCTAGGTGTTTTTGTATCTCCGACTCTTTTGCGTGCTCTTGACACTGTTTTCCTCCTATTGAGTTGCTTTGTCTTGCTTTGATCTGGGGACTGTTGCCTTATCTCATTGTATTTTGTTTTCTTCTGTTTCATTGTCCTCTCTTAGCAGCTTTCTCTTTCCTGAAGAAGAAATGTTGGGGGGACTTGATCTAGGGGAGATAGGAGGTAGACAGTAACTGGGAGGAGTGGAAGGAGAGGAAACAGATGTACTAAATGAGAGAAAAATCTATTTTCAATTAAAAGAAAATAGAAAAATCAATAAAATAATTCTTGTCACTGTAGGATTGTACTATTTTAGTAGGAAGGATAGAAGAAGGCTGAGTTTGGTCAGTATGGATTGCTTTAGCCACCAAAACTGCAAAAATTAACCAACTCTTTTACTCTTATTTAGTAAGAAATGATAGCTAACTTCAGTACACTTATATGAAATATGAAGACTTATAAAATAATAAATGTAATCTAATTAGCACCCAACTGAAGTTGGTTTGCGTATAAAAAAAATCAAGGTAGCTTTGTTTCATTTCTAAATCTAACACATTTTTAATGCCTTACATTTATTTGTATTTTAACCAAAAGTGTTAATTATATATAATAATTAGTATAACTAGTTCCCATAAACATAGTTGGGTTCTGCATTCAGGGATCAAACAATCAAGAATTGAAATTAGTTCAGAAGAAAAGAATTACTTCCATAAAGAACACATACAAACTTTGACGTTATCTTACACTAAGATATTCTGCATAGTAGTCACTTAGGTGAGATGTTGTATGAAGTATTTTGGGAAATAGACATGGTTTCATAGGGTATGCATAGGCCATATTCTACTGTTCCTCCATTCTATATATGAGACATGAACCTCATGGCTTTGGTGTCCACAGTGCTCTAGAACAGTTCCCTGTGAGTCATATGCAGTTGCACATTGGTGTGTCTTTACCTCAAAACATAACTTATATCTGTGCTTCTACGTGTGTAAAATGTTCATTCTTCTTAACTCTCAAAATGTCAGTGTTTGATTATGCCACCATTTTATTTTTGTTCATGTGACATGCAGGAAATATGTATCAATGCGATTTTTGTTTGCATTTTTCTGACTGATAAAAGTCATATCTTTCTATGTCATTTACTTATGTGACATGTTTCCTGTTCTCTAACATGTTCACTAAATTACTTTTTTATTTTTCATGTTATTACTTACATCATTAGAAGGCCCTTCTTCTGGATAGTAAACCCTTTGTAGGTAGAAAGTGTCTCCTGATATGTGGAAGTTTTCTTTCTCACATTGGGTTGTTTCTTAATTATTACTTCCGAATAGAATTTGTATTTTTTTTCATTTAAAAAAATCACCCACCCTAACGTCTGAGCATTTTTCTTACCTCTCAAAATGTCAGAGTTCAATCATGCCCCCATTTTATTCTTATCTAATTCTTATCTGTGGTTCAGTTTCCAAATGTTCACCTGTATGTATTTCCTTTTTCTCCCCAGTTCTTCTAAGCTGTTCAGCTTGCAGCTGCCATCACATGTTCCTGAGTGTCAGTTAGGTTCCTAGAAGATAGTTGTGAGCCATACAGATGGCTTCCATTGTCCTGGTGCTGCTCGTCTTCCAGTGTTTGAGTTTAAACCTAACATTTGGTTTTTAATTACTTTAAATCTGAAGAAGGGCAAGTTCAGTCATCTTGCTTCAAGTTTCTTTGTTTGTCTTGGTTCTTCATTGTTTTGGATGAGTTTTATGATAATATTTTCAAATTTCATATACAGTATCATTGACTGGATAGATAGCATTTGTTACTTTCCTAAGCCTGGGGGTCTTTGCTTCTTTTTATGTCACTTTCTATGTCTTTGTCTCTATTGAGAGAGAGAGAGAGAGAGAGAGAGAGAGAGAGAGAGAGAGAGAGAGAGAGAGAGAGAGAGAGATTTTAAGTAATGTAGGCCTTTAAGGTAATTTTTGCATATATCAATTATATATAACTATATATCAATGATAAAATATAATATCAATTTATATGTACATATTATAAAATGTAAGCTACTTTTTGTGAAGAATTTTTCAAAATGTCTCCTTGGCTTCTGATCTCGTGATGCTGCTTTGAAACTATCACAGTGAAGAGATCCAAGCCTGAGATCCAAGCCTGCAGGAAGGGCTGTTTTGATATTAGTGAAGACATCTTTATTTCTCAAGTACGGGACTTTCTGATAAAGTTACTTTATAGAGAATGTGGCAAAGTACAACAGCTAAAATACTATTCCAGATGTCCAAACTACCTGCCAAAAGAAAAAATGTGATTTACGAATGAACTGAAAACAATTTTTCAGGCATGTATTAAACATAAGCAAGCATTTATAGGATTTTTTTCTGAATGGCAAGAGGAAGATGAGGAAATCATCTGTTTTTCTTTCTCACGAGTAATCAAGTATAATTCTCATGGTACTAATATTCATGTTTTATTTCTGCTGGACTGTGTTCTTAGTATCTAGAACATATGATCATGATAATAATTGTAGATTTTATTTTTCAGTGTTTAGCACTGGTTTTTGTTCGTGGTAAGCATTTTAGAGGTGAGCTATTAACACCCTGCCCTCTGAGAATGCACAGCATTATTTAACAGATCTGAAGACATTTAATAAGCCCTAAATAGTAATTATATGGTAACTTATACTTAAGTTTATGTAACTTTTTCTCATTTGTATTTCTGGGTTATAGATGCTTGATAAATGAGATTATTGTCAACTCAGAGAAGCTAGAACACAGTTTTTACAGTGGTTGCTCTTTCTTCCTTCTCGCTTCTCCCTCTAGTGTTTGTGCTCTACAAGAGTCCATGTCGGTACTGTGGCTCTACATCTTCAAAAGGTTATTTTTAGGTTAGAACAAAATCAGGATAACCTTGCATCAACATATACTGAACTTTGTGGCATGAGCCCAGGTGTTTTTGTTTTTAGTCACTGTGAACTACAATTAATCAAATATAATATTAGAAAAAATCACAATCCAGCTTGAGAAATTATCCTATTCATAGAGAGAACTTAGTAGAATTAAGTTATGTAAGTATCTACTTGTTAAATGACAAAAAATCAAATACAAGTATATGCAGTGTGAAATTGGAGCCACCTGCTGGCTCATAAAATAGTAATACTTTCTGGTTTTAAGAGGCCCTGCTTTTTATGAAACTATGAAAAACCAATGATAATGCAATTTTTACCACGCAGAAGTACTTTAAGACAATGCAAGGTCATTGTAGTTTTAAACTTGTGGGTTTTTCAGTGTGTTTCTAGTTAAAATGCGTGTATTACTACAAGAAAACTAATCTTGCAGACTACTAATTAGAAACTTAAGTCCTTCTAATTCTAAACACCATGGCCTTTTCTTCTAACTTTAGAGGCAGAGGGTGTCATGAGTGCTTTAAGTTTTTTATAAAGAAAAATATCAAATCAGTGAAAACTGTTCAAGGGCCTAGTGCTTCTGACTCTGTCAAATTAGCTTTTTTTAGCATGTTAAATATCTCTCTGTCTAATATAAAGATGTAATGATTGGTGGATAACCTGTCTAAGTACCATCTTATTCTTTGCTGTCTCCTTCTCTTTTACTAGATTTACTTCTTTAAAAACTTTTTTAATATATCTTCTGTATACAATGTAGTTTCATCACACTCATTTCTTAGGATCTACGTCCAGATGCTTCCACATTCCCCCCAAATATCCCCCTCCCTATTTTATATCCTCTTATCTCCCACCATTTACAGCTTGCATTCAACTTTCTGATGTGTTGGATGCCTAGACTGCAGGATGGAGGTTTTTCAGCGTAGATGCAGCTCAGATCATCCAAGTCTTGTGTCTTCAGTTGCCTTGCTTTGTCTCAAATTTGTGGTCTCCTTTTTAAATGATTGTTCCCATATTTATATACATTAGTGTATATAAATACACTATTTATTCTTAAATATATCACTATATATATATATATATATACACACACACACACATTTTATATTGATATTTGTGATATAAGTATGGCATATATATATGTATGTATGTATGTATATATATATACACACACATATATATGTGTATATAAATATATGTCTTCCAGACTGACCACTTGGTATTGGATAACTAGTTTGGGGTAGTTTCCCTGGAGAAGATTATTTCTTCTGCTCTCAGTATTCCCCATAATTCTTTGTCTAAGATTGAGGTCCCTTGAGCTTTCTGTTTTCCATATTAATATGTCCATTGGTGTCATCATTGTTTGGGCCTTGTTAAGGCAGTGATATTTATGAAATTTGATGGGTGTAGCTTTGCTGACCTTTCTAGGAGACAGGAGACACATGTCACAACAAGCTTCATGTTTCTCTTACTCTTAAAATACTTTCTTCTCAGTTTAAGATGGCATTCAACATTCAGTGCTCAGATATGTAGTAAGTACTGTAGGCCTATGGGGAAAATGTGTAGATATTTTTAAACATTTTGCCGTAATTGCACAACTTTTGCATTTTTACCTGTTGGCATTGTTTCTTGTAATAAAACCTTTTCTGATTGAAAACTGCCAGTGTTGTAAACTGATCTGAAGAATGAATTTTGAAAATTAAAATTTGGTGAAAATCAAAAAAAAATACTTTCTTCTCTTCTGCAGAACCTGTACAGGAGTCAGGAGTTCTGAATTTGGGTGTGCTGGTGGTGGTGGTGATGTGTGTGTGTGCGTGTGTGTGTGAATGCACACACACATATATACGTATCAGTCAGTACTAGCTACCATGCAATCTCTTGTTCTCTGCATTTTGATCAGTTACAGACTCTAATGGTTTCTGTCTGTTACAAAGGGAAGTTTCTTTGATATGAGGTGAAAACTACACTTATCTGTGTATATATTGGTAAATATTTAGAATATAATTAGGAATTATGCTGACTTAGTGAAGTGGTTTATCTTCAAGATGCGTGACTTCACTAGTGCTGGGTAATTCTCTGTTTTCAACTTGCAGAGATGCCATTTTTTAATTTAAGTATCATTCTCATTGAACATATTCAAGAAATATTATAAGGGTTTTTTGCTTCCAGAAAGTGAAAAATATGTCCCTTCATGGGAATGATCACGATGTTTCTACCTATCCACCACCACCACCCTTCTTTTATTACTATACAGCTGACTAAAAATCATCAGGACAATTGTGGTCTCTCAATCTGTAAATATTTTCAGTGTTTCTAGATTCTGTTCTGTCCAAGAATCTTCTCTGTGGCTGTCTGCTGGTTCTGTGAAGATAACTGGGAGGGTACACTCATCTGTGAATCATGTATTGCTGTTTGAAGTTGCCTATTCAGGTTTATTTTCTTTTATGAAGTTGTTTTGTTGTCACAATTTTAAAATGAAAGACAAAAATCTCAGTTGGTAAATATGGTATGTTTAGCAAGAAGACACTCCCCCAGCCTATTGTCGATACACATTTCTATAAAAGTCTATAAATTTGTCTATATTTTATATATTTTGTATGTAATATATTCATTTGCTGCATGGAATATTTATTAGACATTTATTATTTGGGAAAATATTTATTTATTATGCCCTTCTATATAGCAGACAGGTGCCAAAATTGGAAATAGTACAGAAAGAAACCCAATTCCTACTCTCAGAGAGCTCTCCATATCATGGTAGTTGATGGCAACCTTATCTGTCATTCTTTTAATATCCCTAAGTGACTTGCATATGTCTTTCTTTTTAAGACTGTTAACTTTAGATCAGTTGCTTCTTCATGCCCTTGCTTGATGATTATAGCAAATTTCAATATTCTTTTAGGATCAGGAAATTATGTCTTTGATCTTGTAAAGATGACATATATGCCTTTTAGAGCATCATATATTTCTGAATAGCGAGAAATTAATTCTTTCACTGGTCAGTCCATTGTGAGGAAGTCATAAATGAATGAAGCACAGGTTGAGCTTGACATATTTAAAGAGACCTTGAGGTAAAAGAAGAAGCCTTAAATCTACCGAGGATGGTTTCTAGAATAATTTAGGAGTCCATATGGGTGTTTTGTATCCTTGAAAACTCTTTGAATGGCAACTCTTATACACTAGATTATGTTTAATTTTCCCTTACTCAGCTCCTTGTCAGAGTTCAAGAATTGTTTCACTTCTGAATTAAGAAGTATGGACTCCCACCCTGGTCTGATTTTATACACCTTTGTCTCTGTATGACACTGGAAAAGAAGATGTCATTTTAAAGACACAGATTCTCTAGCCATCTAAGTTCACAAGAGATGGTAAACTGCGTTCTCCTGCCTTTGTCTTTAGCCTGGGCTTAGGTGTCTTACAGATGGTGAGATGTTATAAAGAAAGCAAAGAAGTTATAACTTCACCCCATTATGTCTCAAAGATAATTCATATGTGCATGCTGGAAGCTCTTTCTGCTGCTACTGCTCACATGAGTGAGACTATAAAGGAATCTTACAAGACAGATTGTACTAAAGTATAAAATGTAATCACCACTGGTTAAATATTAATTCTAGTTTTTTCCATTCATGTAACTGAAGTGATGTAGTCTGCTTAAATAAATTAGAGTTTTTAAAGAAATACTTTCATTTTAATTCAGGTAATTTTACTGTGAGTAAAATTGATTATACTAGTATAAAATTCTTATGTTAATCTTGAATGTTATCACATCAGTATCTCTGAAGGACAGATTACATGTTAAAATATGTACTTTCCTTAGGGAAAATGATTGACATAATTATCTCATAATTGTAACTTCATTCTTGATGTGTCTCTTTATGTGAAAGAAAAAAGATACAAAGATAAGGATGCTGATTCTAATGAGGAGGTAGTACTGACCGCCTAGGATTTATCTAATGACAGGCTGTCTTTACTTTCAGAGCTTGCCCTTTGATCATGCACTGAAATCTTAATTCTCAACATTCTCTGTCTTCAACACATAGGGCTGTGATCTTATTTCAACTCCTGACCAAGACCACACTGACTTTACCAAGTGTCTTCAAGTTCTCCAAAGGAAGATAGAAGAAAAAGAACTTCAGGTAAGATCTGTGCCTACCAAAGGGAGGCTCCAATAGTTGAGATGCAAACGAGCCCATGTAGTTATTTACTCTCGTGTTGTTATTTGTAAACTTCCCTTTTTGCATATCACATAAATCTGGACTGAGCTGCAAATACATTACTGAGGGTGCATAGATAGAGCACAAACACTGATGACTTTGAGTGGCATGGCGTAAACAGGTGACCCAAACAGGTTTCTATGCCATACCAAATTGATAATTGAATCATCATTTTCATACATTGTTGACAAGTAGAGCCACTTGTTTTGAAATATTTCTGTTTAACTGTTGTGTATTTTATATGGAAAACAAATATTGCCTTGATTTGGCCCATGAGCCATCACTGCAAAGTATATGTAAAGAAACTAAATATCACCTTTATTATTTATTATCTAGAAAAGGTATCTACTGATTTGCATTTATTTATTCTTTAATAATTTCTTTTATTTATCACTCAAATGTTCAATTAAATTAATTAGTACAAAATTTGTATTTCATATACCTTCAGTACCTGTTGAAGTGGTATAAAATTTGTTTTAGGTTTCTGTTTCAATGAATACCTAGAAATATAACCAAAGCATTAAATGAAATATTTTGTTTATTCTATCAAAAGCAATAAATTAAACAATATGCATTATTAATTGTATAATTTTATACCAAGGGAACATCATTGTATATTAGAATGCTTTGGATAGCAACAAGTATTGGCAAATGCATGCCAATCTGATATCATCGATCTACTACAGTAGGGTAGTCTGCAAGCACACCTCAGACCGGTCCATCCTCTATTTACATGATTTGCATTCATATGCTATGAAGCTTTCTCTTCACAAGACTTCCTTAATGCTTCAGCTACCACTACCATCTTTTGCCCTCTACAGCAGAGAAGGGAAGTAAAGTTGTGAAGGATTTCTCATCCTTTTCCACTATCACCCTACTTCACTCCCGGGATCTTTTTCTTAGACCTTAAGGATAACAAAGAGGATGAGAGTTCCTTGCCTGCTTCTCTGAATGGGGAGTGGGCTAGATCCACTGGATTATTTATTCAAAACACACAATGAGTAGCCATCTGCCAGGGTACTATGGTTTTAGGAGAAGCAACTCTAATAAGAACTTATTCCCCAGGAGTGTGGTCCCTAAGAGATTTACTCCAGCACATATGTTTTAAGTTGAGGAATAAATCCTCTTTTCTCTTTGAAGAAAAACCGTGTTAACTGTCATAATTGGCAAATAGTTCAATGTGCAGACACAAGAAAGTAATTCAGTGAACATTTATCATCTCTGTTGTGGCTTTGCTGAACTATACCAAATAGTTCATGCTCCTTCCAGCAGTAAATTGCTATAATTTAATACTTGTTTAGCAAAAAAGAAAACAGCCAATTGAGAATTAGCAACTCACCCATATATGTCTGATTTCTAGTTTATTAAGAAAATATTGTAAATGTTTGCAGTTGTGTCTTTTTTCAAACATTTCTGCTCAAATTATTAAAAAATAGGAATGTAATTATGTGAGTCCCATTTTTGTATAATTGATAGTATCTATAATACTGTCATTATTTCTCAAAAGAAACAATTTTATCTAAACTCAACAGGATCCCTGCATACAGAAAACTCATAGACTAGGGTAAAGAAAATGATCTGAAAAAAAGTTTCAAAATAAGCAACTAATAATGATAGCAATTATTATTGAATATTATTATTAAGTCCAATGCACACATAACAATTACCTTGTCTTTTAGTTCTGCTGGACCTAGGTCTGCTACTGCTGGGAGAGATGAGGCCTTGGCTTAAGGGTTTGCAGAAAAAGCCTGCATTCCTTGTGCTATGTGCTGAAGGGGTTGTAGCTGGGTGGCGGTATACATGAACATTTGTGTAGAGGAAAATGGACTCATGCCTGTCCTAGTGCCTACAACCTCTGGAACACTCGAAGCCTGTGTCATCAATCCTCTACCTCAAGGGTCTTTTTTGTAGCACCTAAAACTTTCCACTTTCCCTTCCCAGGTGATTTGACATATCTGTCTCTTTGCTTGAAAACCTGTTAAATTTTGTTTATCTTTTCTTGTCTCAACTGTACTTGATTAATTCACCAGATTTTCTGTTATGATCAAGTAGCTGAGGGTGTGTTCCTCCTCATCTTCATATTGCCCATTATTTCTACTTTAGGACACTCTGAATGGTTTTACAAATTTTGGTTTTCTTCCCATCTCTACTATCCAACCCAAGAAGTTGAGGTCAGTTGCAGGTATTAGAGACTTAATGCATAAAGAGATGCTCTGTATATTTGATGAGTTTGATATTTTATGAACATAAAGAATAGGACAGTTAATGAAAGGTTTATCAGAGAAGCTATAATGAGTGAATAGGAGCAAAAAGCAGCAAAGTAAGGAACAAGTTTAAAAGCTTGGTACCATGAGGCAAGGACAGATAACTTGGGAAAAGTAGGAGAACACCATATCCATTCTTCAGGGTCTCAGATAGGAATGAGAATTAAATTAACATGAGCTGAATCAATAGAAGAAAAACATGCACATTTGTTTAACACAAACTTTGAATAACATGAGAATCATTGTAGAGATATGAAATCCCAAAGTAGCATTTAGAACCAGTTACTTAAGTAATGGACTGTACAAAGAATATTTTTTTTATTGAAAATGACTTTTTTTTATACTGATTTTGGTTTCATTTTGATTATGGTTTGCCCTCCTCCTACTCCTCCCGTTTCTCCCCACCTCTCCTTCCATCTAGATCCAGACCTGTCTGTCTCCCATTGGCAAACAAACAGGCATGTAAGGAGTAATGATAAAATAAAATACAGTAAGGTAAAGCAAAACAATAAATTGTCAGCTATGCCAGCATAGCTGACTGAGCTCCTTGGATCAGCTGAGGGCTAGAGAAAGAAAACAAGGAGTCATCTGGTAAAGACCAAATGCTATATTTTCTACCGTGTAGCTCCCTTTTATACTCCCCACAAAACAGGAACACAAACAGGAACAGGAATAAAAACAGGAACAGGGAACAAAACAGGAACAAGGAGACACACTCGGCAGCCTACCACCCAAGCTTCGATTTCTCCTTGAGCAATCTTTTCTGGGAAATGCATAGAGATGGGGGAGCAGGCACAACAGCACAGGTGCAGAGGATGGTGAACCACAGTAAATAAACCAGAATATGACAAAACAGCCAGACAAGAAAAAGGAGCCAAAGAAAAAGCATACAAAACACATATAGGTGCTGAAGGACACACACAGGAATCTCATAAAAACAGAAAACTGGAACCCATGATGTTTATACAAAGGACCTGTATGGTTAAAAAAATATTCTGACTGAGCATTATGAGACAAAGATGCCATTAAGTTCATTTTGTGGCAGTCATCTGGTATTGGGCATGGGACTACCCTTAGGATAGTTTCTGCAATGACACAATCCTAGATAAGACAGAATTTTCATTTGCAGTTGGACCTAGCTTCTGGTTAGGGATGAAGGCGTGTGTCCATTTCTCCTTTCAGCTCTTGGACCCCTGTCTCGATTAAACCCATGTAGGACTTGTGTATGCTGCTCCAGTCTCTGTGACTTATGTGCTTTGATCCTATTGATTTAGGGGACCTTGTTTTCTTGGTGTCCTCCACCCATGTTGGCTCTAGCTCTTTTCCTGCCCTGCCCTCTGCATGGTTCCCTGAACCTTGAGGGGAGAGATTGCATGAAAACACCTCATTTAGTGCTGCCTGTCCCATGATCTCTCGCTCTCTGCACAATGTTTGGCTTTGGGTCTGTATTTGTTGCCATCTACTTCTGGAGGAAGCTTCTCAAAAGAAAGCTGAACAAGGCATGGATACGCTTTCCTAGCCCTGGAATGGACAAGGAATATTAGTCATGGAAAAATGACTAAATTATGCACAGACATATTTTATTATTCCAACCAACCCCATTCAGGGTATTCTTGGTCTTCCTACCTTTGAGGATAAGCTGTTGCCTCTTCCACACAGGGACTGCATATCTACTTTTAAGAGGAATTTTGAAGATCATAGACATCTTTTGCATCACCTTTTTATGTGTTTATAATTTAAATATTCAGCATGCTAGAGTGGTATGAATATGTTGGGATGGCTTCTTCCGAGCCTCCTTGGTTTCAGTGAACTTATGGCAGATAGTTTGAGAAGCTTATAATGGAAGAGACAATTATTGTTTTAATATTTTAAGTAGTAAACTTAGTGAGTGGAGATATAGCTCAGATAGATACACAAGTATGAAGACCTAAATGAAATCTCCAATACCATGTGAAAGCAAGGTTATATTGATATGTGTCTAGATTCCCAGCACTAAGTGGTCAAAGACAGATGAATCTAGCCCAGACTGCCTGCCTGAATAGTGAGGGTCAGAGAGAGGCCCTTGTTATAGAAAATAAGGTAGATGATGATAGAGGAAAACACCAAACTGCAACTGTGTATACACCTACACACACACACACACACACACACACACAGCATGATTATGAAGACTATGTTGCTCATGATGAAAACTTTTTGAGGTAGCTGTCATTCAGGCTGTAAAGCACAGTGATAGTAATCTGCCCTCAACTGCACATCATTGTCTGCACTTCTAGTTTCTTATTGTTGAAGGAATTATGTAAAAAGTGGGGCTGCTGGGCCGACCATCTATCTAAGCTGCGGCAGCTCTGCCTAGCTCACCTGCTATGTTCCATGGCCAGAGGCCACATGCACCAGATAGAACCGGCCAGCCAGAATCACCAGCTCTGCCACCCATGAGACGCCAGCATGGGAGATGGCTCTGCCAATCTTCTATGTTGTTTCCGCAAGGCTGGACATTGTCCAGACCATCCTGCCATCCACACAGGCCCAGTAGAAAAATGAGACTCTAATGCTTAAGGATTAATCAAAGGCTTATATATTTAGTAATGATCAGTAGCAAGATACCCATACAATCAGAAGCATGTGAACATCTGCCTCCATCTTCTCTCTCTCTCTCTCTCCCTCTCTCTCTTTCTCTCTCTCTCTTTCTCCCTTCCTCCCTCTTTCTCTCTCTCCCTCCTTCCCTCCCTCCCTCTCTCTCTCTCTCTCTTTCTTTCTCTCTCTTTCTCTCCCTCTCTCTCCCCTCTCCTCTCCTAGCTCCTTCTCTTCCTTTTCCTCTTCTCCTCCTTACTCCTCCACTTCCTCTTTCTCTCCTAAATCCTCCCATTCCTCCTACACTTGTGGCTAAGGGCAGTCTGAAAATATCAAACTGAGAAGTGCAGAAATCAGTAATTCATGGGTTTTTTGCATGTTGCACCTTTGTGAATAACTGGATGAAACAGTATTTTGTCCATTCTCCTTCAGGGTTATGAATTACACCCTCCCACAATCCAGGGTTTGCATATTGTATTTGCTAATCTCTCTTTAGTCATTTATTTGCCAGTTTGTGTATTGGATTGGTGCTCCCAGGATCCCAGTTCTGTTGTCCTATTAGTCATCATATGCCTTGTCATAGCCTCCATCATTCATGTCTGTTCATCTCATCACGTAGGCAAATTATTTCACATTGCCATAGAAGAAGAAGGGCTGGCTCTGTGCAGTAGCCTATTTTGAGGCAGAAACCACATTCCTGTAAGCTTCCCTCTAGCATATTGCTGTGGAATATCCTATTTCATTGTTGCTTACTATGATATTCCCACGTATTCAATTTAAGGAAGTACAATTTCTGTGAGTTTCTATTGGATTTTTTTTAAACCTTGAATACAGTGTTTTGTTTGATGAATTAGCAAGAGGTAAGTGTTAGAAAAGAAAATAATACTATATCCCCCTCGTCCATCCTTTTATCCCAGCATGAGATCATGACAGCTTTTAAAAATTTCTTCCTAAAATATCTATATGAAGTATAAGAAATAATCCTTTATGCTTCCTTTTTCCTAATAAAACACATTTTCTACCTGATTTCCTTCTTACAATTTATAGATAAATTTGTCACCAATTTATAACAGAAGATACAAGATCCTGTTACAAAATAAAATTTTAATTGTAGTGTAGACAAATGGGGTGGGTACCAGTGCATTTGAACGTAGGGCTGTACCATACAACATTGAGCTTTGGAGTATTGGATTAAATTCTCTTCTTAGCCTTAAGGAATTTACTATCTAGAATATGAGATTAATTGAAAAAAATCACATTAATTGTCTTTATTTCAAACCCATCTACCCTCAAGTCCCTTTTTTGTACATAAGGGTTCTCTTATGGATGTGACTCTAATGCTTTGCTTTCATGGGGCAATATTCCTTATCTGTAATGGAGTCTCAAATAATTCATTATCAGGATGACATCTGATATGAATGCGCTCCAAACAACACTTACTTTCTAGTCCTCAAGTGATTAAACACTTGATAACTAAATCATGCTATTCAGTAGGATACATTAAAAGTTGTGAGTCCAAGCACCAAAAAGTTGGTCTTCATGTTCTTTGAATGAAGAAGGAATAAGTTTACAGTTTAAGACACTAAAAACAACGGGATATGTCTTCATAAGGCATTGACTGGTATTACAGGACAGCAGTTTCAATTATTTCAGTTGCTGCTATATTTTTATATCTACACACATACATATATTTCTTTTGTTTTGCTGAGCTAGGAAATCACTCTATACCCCAGAATGACCTGTGTGTATCCTACTAAAACTATCCTAGGATAGATTTGTATTATTTAATTATGTCTGGGTTGGAATTCTCCACTGCCATGAGGCCTGAGGCCTGTGTTAAGGATTATAGATTGTCCTTCTTTTAAATTCTTTCATGCATATAGGCACCCTTATATGTCAGCGAGCACTGTGTATTTTAGACTAGTTACAGGCATTAATTACCCATATTGGATTTAGGTATACATTATTTTTATGATGGTTTTATTTTGTGTATTGCAATCATATATCATAAATGTCTTGCTTGAAAAACTACATTTGAAAATGAAATTTAAGACTTATTCACTAGAATGTAGGAGGACCCATGGTTCCCTGAGAGCTTCACAGTTATTCAGCTGTCTCCATGTGGCTTTCTAAAAACCCTACCAGACCTAATGCCCTGAGCATAATTAACTCTGATGCTTGGCCTCCTGAGCAAAATGTGGAAAGGTGTTGATATGTCCCCTTATACTGGGAACTTGGTATAGAGACATTTACATCATTCCCACTATAGTGGGAACTGGGTCTGGTGGGATTAACGAGCCAATATCTTTAACCAGATCTGAAACAAAATGTAATATTGCCTGTCAGGCAGTCTGTCTATTTATCTGGTGAGAAATTGTCACAAATCAGAAAAGACTAAGAATGTATGACGAAGAATATAGTGTCGTAATGTGTATCCTGAATTGGAAAAATGGTGTTGCTAGGCAGATGGTGGAATGTGGAGAGTTAGAAGCGAACAGCTTCAGTACTAGTTGTAACCAGTCTTCCATGATTACAAGATTATAACACAGAATAACTGAGTAAGGTACATGTCTGCATTATCCTTGTAAGCTTGTAATCTAAAAACGGTCTAGTGTACCAGTTTACTGGATGGAATATACCCTGGCTTAAATATATTATTTCCGTAGAACCTAGCACAGAACATATGTGATATGATTCAGTTTTGAGAAGAAAGGTGCTTCTTAGATGTAGGAAAACCAACAGTGAGTGGATTCACTTGCCTTATAGGATGCCTTAGAATGTTTCTCATTTGATTCTCTGCTTCGTGTTTAGCTGACTATTTTAGATGAAACCTTTGCTAGGAAATTTTAGTTTGACACTTGAAGTCATTTAAACTGGAAGAGTAGCCCAGTACTTCACTATCTTTCCATATCCCCATGGGATATAAATGGAACTCCGTCCCGTGTGGAGCAGCCTTATGAGCTGTAGTAACCAGATGGACTCATAAAGTTTGTTATTTATTTCTGCATTCTTTAAGTGGCCTGGTAACCTTTTCATGACTTTTCATTGTCCCTCTTTTCCCAGGTCTCTCAGTGTTGACATTGCTTCACTCCTGCCTCCTGGTCCTTCTCTTGTGTCTCTTGGCTTCTGTTACCACTTCTGTACCAATAACACCCTAATCTATAGCTCTGCTACAAAAACACAAAACCGTATTTCTGTTAGCTAACAGTGAGACAGAGGAACTTCAGTGTCAAACAAAATTCATTATCCTGCTCACAATACCTCATTTCCCATATCTCATTCAGTGGCACTGCCAGCATCCACCTGTATACACCTGTAAGCTTCCTTCTCTACTGCCCAATGGTCAATCACACTTACTTAAAATTCCCTGGTTCCCTCTCTTGCATGCAGCTCTTTCTTTGCAGTCTCACTGGTGCTATATTAGCTGGGTTATTTTGTTCGGTTTTGTACACTCTTTTTAGTCCCTCCATTTACTGTAAAGTCACACACTACATATTAATTGTGCATCTACTTGAAACCATTAATTGTCTCTCATTGTCATGTATATGTTAAAGCTAAGCCAATGACTAAATGTGTTCTAGTGGCATATGTACACGTACCAGAGGATTCTAAGACCTTCCCTTGCACATTCACTCTGTGATGCATGCTAGTAGCTTTCATTCTTCTCAAACGTATGAATAGAATCTTTCATATCCTTTTCATATCCATCATTACTAATAATGAGTATACTTATTATAAAAGTAGCAATTATAATTTAAATTTTTCTAAGCTACTAGTACTTATAACATTGTAAGTAGAACCTAGGTGCTCAAGTACTTAAACCTCTGTTTGGCCATGTGATAGTAAAAAGCTATATAAGTCTCCATTTTATTCCTTGTAAAATATGAGAATGAATTTACTTATAACAGAGTCATATGGTAACTTATGGCCTCTAATATTCTCCAGTCTGGTACAGGAGACAGGTAGCCATGGAGCAACTAGGTGTATAGTGGATGCTGCACCAACTGCAGGCAGATATACAACCTACGTGTTTCATCCTTTCACTGTGCATTTAAGGAAAACCTGGACTGGCAAATACTCTTGTAATGAGAGTATAGAATGCAGCTCATAGGAACAAGGTCTTCCTTGCCTCTCTAGTTAAGCAGAACTCACTCCTCTTTTCTAGTCTACTGGATCAGTTTTCCTTATACTCTTCCTTGCTCTGTTATCTCCTTAGCACGATGGCGTATGGCATACCTTTCTTTCAGGAAATTTTTAAAATATCTTTAAATGGTGGTAGAATATATGCTTCATATGAACAGGTGCTCATGTGTACCAGCCCCCTTTTATGTCCACCATAACCAAACTGAACCTGAAACATGTAGGAGCTCCATAAATATGAACATGTTCAAATTTGGAGGAATCCTATTTAGTAAGCCTTGTTATCTAATATTATTAAACATTTTTGCCAGCCTTAATTTTCAAAGCCCATCCTGATTCCACAGATCCTGTCCGATTGAAACTGAAAATAATTCTGTTTTAGAAATACATGGTAATTACCATGTTTATATCCAATATTTATATTAATTATATTATCTTATAATAATATATAATATGTTATATGGTGATATATTATATATGGTTCTGTATATCTCTATATTTTGATATAATGTGATTATTTTATCTTATTGGATTTTGATACAATGTGTGTTGTATGTAATTTGAAAGTATTAATATCTTACATGAAGCTTGTTCTGTAATGTATAAGTTGTTACTTCCAGAACTTTCATCTCTTTTTCTGTGTTTTAAGTTACTTGCACATGTCAAGAGGAACCAAAAATATACTGATTGATTCATAAGGCATTGCCATTGTGAACTTGGTGATAACAAATATGTCTTAAAGAAGTGATAGAAGGCCCTGTACTTTCCAACAGCAACTACGTAACTAAGCTATTGTTTGTAAGACATGCGCTACAAGGGTGACCATCTTTGGGGGAAGGAGGCGTTGGGGGTTCTGGGCCTGTCTACCTCAAAGGAATGTTATGAGCTTGAATAGGTAATTTTTTATGAATTTCCAGAAAGGAATGTGAAATAAATACTATATCTATCTACATATCATCAGCAGATTATAAATATGTCCACATATACCAATCCTCACTCTTTAGTACAGAAGTAGTGTTGTTTTCTTTGTCAAGTGCCACAGTCATTGAGACAAATGCTGTCGAGGCTGAGGGAGAGACAAGGATGCCAGGAAAAGGAAGTTTCTGGCCGTCAGGTCCTAGCATATTGTTTCCTACATCATTTTGCAGAGGCGTTCCAAAAGAGGAACTCACATCTGTTTCTCCTTCACAGAGAACAGAAATCTGTTTTATAGTACTGTGCAACAAGAGAAAATAGATAAACCTAGTGCTTTGAAGTGGTTTGGGAGATGGGCTAGGGACATAAAAAGTGTCCTACCTCAGAGACTCTGGCAGTCTAATTCATTCTTGAAGAAGAGAAGTGTGTGTTTATAGGCCCCAGGACAAAGGTTATGTTTATCTGATTACCAGGAACCTCAGCTTCATGAGTCACTTGCCAGATGGAATTTCCTAGTAATGTATCGAATGACGTCTTTGGTGGTTGTGAGGATCCTCTTCAGAAGACATAGGGCCTCATGTGAAAAGGAATTTTATACCATTATGAAGATTCAGAAACCAGCACTGAAAAAGAGGCAGTGTCTTGAGGCCTTCCACAAGATAAGTTGTCATACAGTAGCATGCACTAGCTTAGTAAATAGAAATTCACCCTCCCGCCTTTCTTTCTTTTGGCAAGATATTAAATGCAATAACACCTGCGTTAATAACTAAGATCATCCACACTGATAATGTATATTTTTTTTAAAAAGTGATTTTTGTATAGGTACAAAGTCATGCCTGCTTCATACTGATAATGTTGTATATTTTTTTAAAAAGTGAATTTTGTAAAGCTGCAAAGTCATGCCTAAAAATCCTGAAAGGATGTTCTAATATGTCACAGGTAACTATGCAGAGCGCTGTATCCTCAGTGGTGATTGATTAGTGATCAGGGGAGATCTACGACTCTTCCCCTCTGCCTGAGTATATTCTGTTTGTGTTATCTGATGATCATTATTGTCTCACCAAGTTCCCTTATGTAACAGAAGATGGACTCCAGCATGCTCAGTTTCCACCCTTGGCTCTAGAGGCAGAAGTAAAAAAGGCTTTCAAGCAATGTGGCTTCTCTCCCTTCCTCCCTCCTTCCCTCCCTCCCTCCCTCCCTCCCTCCCTCCCTCCCTCCCTCCCTCCCTTCCTTCCTTCCTTCCTTCCTTTTTTCCTTCCTTCTTTCCTCTGTTCATTCCTTCTTGGCAGCTGTGAAATTTGCAACTTGCCTCCCCTGGGATTTCCTTTTAAGTTCTAATAAATTTCCCTCTAGCTTCCATTTGAGCTGTTCTTTCCCTTCCAGCTTTAGTTTGTATCTGTTTTTAAATGTGCTTCGTAATGGGACTAAGAACCCCAAAGAGGGGACTCCAACTTCCCAGGAATCACAGGATGGTTCTGCTGGGACTCCTCAAGATTTCTGGTAACACTTCTTTCATGCCTTTTAGTTCTTCAATTGGAAGAGAAAATGAAGCCATTCCTGTTCTCCTAGACAGCAATAATACTTGGATATGGAACCTACAAGCTGAGCTCTTTGAAGTGATGACTAGAATAGTGGTTATCAAAGGCTGGAGGAAAGAACTGGTCAAAGTGGGGTGGAAATAAGTTGACCAGTATGCACTAAGTTAGTTAGAATCAGGAAGTTTTGGTGTGCTTTGTCCAGTTGGTTAACTAAAGATAACAACTATGTGCTGTACATTTCACAAACTAAGATGTAGGAATTCCAGGGATTAACAAGAACCAGGAGAAATAAGCAATTCAAATGCCGTAGTTACTTACAGAGTTTAAAAGTATACTTAGGCTCTTGCCAGCATCCAAAAGAAAAAGACTAAGAAGAAGAAAAAATATTTACACCTTTCTGAATTGGGAGTCAAAAATGACCGACCCAGTCTCATGGTGGGCTAGGCTCGACTCCAGAAACTACACTAGTGAGCAAGAATTCTCAGAAGGAAATGCACATTATTTTAAGGAAAAACACCTTCCTCGAGTTAGTCCCTAGCCAGCTTCTTAATCAGCCCTACTAGACTAACACCTAAGGAAGGAAAGTAGGGCATGTCTCTACCAACAAGTAGATTGCATTCTCACAGTACCACCCTGCTGCCTTTCTATGCCTGCCATATGTCATTTAATATTAATCTCCAGCTCTATGTTGTTATGATGATAGATTTCTTCCTTCTTGCAATTGAATGGTTTTTCTTTGTTTCAGGAAAGCCTCACAGAACTCAGAAAAATGCTGCGCTCATGATTTTAGTTTATCATAGACAAGGATACACATTAGAGCTGGTGGAAAGGACACAGAGAAAGTTCTGTATGGCCCATAAGGTGTGCAACCCTTCCAAACACCAATGTTCAGACATGTGAACCTCATGTTGAATCCTGAGTTTCTACTGAGACTTCTTACATAGCTTCATTACTTTGGAACTTTGGTCTTATAGCTGAACTTAATCTCTATTCTCCCTCACTAAAGAATCAAGCTACTGCCAACAAGTCCCAAATCTCTGTATCTACTCATATAATCCTTCCCATCTCCCATCTGAGGTGTGCTTGGAGCCTACCATAAGCCTGTTGTTTATAGACTCGGGGGTGAGCCAAATGGCCCATGAGTTACTAAGGTTACTCAAGATCTTTGAAGGTCTGTTCCAGGAATCAAGGGCAAAGGCCAAACAAGTTGTCTAATATATATCAAGAACTTGGTCCCATTTCTCTGTCCATCCTGTTTTCTTTGAAATTTCTATAGCATTTAGTTACTCTGGTATATGTACTGTGGATATTGTGAAAACCCTTGACACATTAAAATTTATATTTTAAAATAAAAAAGAAATTGCTTTCAGCTGTCCCTGCTGTTCCTCTTTCTTAAGGGCAGTTCAATGTAATGTTAATAGTCAGTGCACTGTCCATATGTGTGCAAATCTACATATGTGGAATGGAAATAGCAACACACTGCTTCTCTTCTGAGTACCTTCCCGTCTAAACACACACGAGTGCATATCTTTCCTACTGTAAACTGTTGAGTCAGAATATAATGTATTAGGAAACAGTGCTGTCTGAACTTGTATTGATTACCTTTTGATCTATTTCAGGTGCCTGTAATTAACCTGAAGGATATTAACTTCTAAAAGCATTTATAGAAGTAAAACATTTCAGTAAAAAATTATTATCAAATAAATATTGTAATCCAGATTATGAATTTACTATGATACTCATATGGAGACTATTCAGCAAAATGGTAAATAGGATTGTGAATATCTTCAATGTAAATCTAAGCATGATGATATGATAAATACTATATTCATATGGATTAATATGTATGCAAACTAACTGTACTGTAAGAAGTAAGCATTAAATAATGGGTTACTGCAGTGATATTTTCATTTGACATTATAAAATGGTCCAACTCATATCTTGAAACCCAAGTGCTAATACCAAGTACAAATTTGCTACCAAAACATTCTATTCTTCTTAATGGTAGAACCATAAACTATTTCTATTCCACCATCTTGGAATATCAAATGATTATGCTACAGCAAGTCTGATAGCTACCCATTATAAACTACACAAAAACAATGAGGAGAACTTTATACTAGTAAGCATTGAGGAAATAATGCATAAAAAACACTGCAAATAGCCAATTCTTACTCATCCAGAGTGGAAACCAGGCATTTGAGGCATTATGTTAGATAGGCATGTAAAACTAAGTATTATTTTATGATCGAGGCAAAGCAAGAAATACTGTGGGGTGAGAAGACGCAATCCTGATGTAGGGTGCTGTCATTGCTATTCCAAATGACCACACATGACAAAACATGGGTCTGTGGGACCAGAGTCAGCAAGCTTCCGCGTGGTTTGAAAAACAAGCTGCTCAGCGTGAGGAGGGTCCTGACACAGACAGGGATGGGAGCAATGCTAAATCAATCATGACTTGGAGTCAGTAGTGGATGCAAGCTGTCAGTTCAAGCGCTCTCTCTTTGCCCGAAGATTCTCATCCGTTTCCTTCCTCTCCTTTCTTCCTTCTCCCTTCCCACTTTTTGCCTTTTCCAGCAAGCCTGAACTCAGTCCTTTATTTACCAAAGCTACACCAGCAAGGCTTTGATCATTTTTAATATTTTTTTTAGAAATCCTCAAATTTACATACACTTTATGAATTCCAGATTATTAGTCCCAAACCTTGCTTCCTTAAAACAAAAACTGAAGACAAAGCAGAAGCACATTTCTTTATAGTTTTTACATAGCCTGTGCTTCATGGCTAGCTTGGCACAGCTCTTGAGGTTTCCAAGTACAGCAGACAGCAGTCTTTAGTAACTGTTTTCATGTAAAATCAGACACGGGACAGACTGCTTAAGTGAAAATGATTCCGTACAAAGATTTTAAATATATGCAAGTAAAGCACCTAGCTCTCTGATATCTCTCTCGACAGTGTCTTCTCCAATCCTTCAAGCAGCTGGGAGAACAAGCTTTGTATATGCTTATACGTCATCCTTTAATTCTCTAATCCTTGTTTCCTCATCTGTACCATTCCATAGGCTCATGTACCCTCCTAATACTAGTGTTTCTAGATTATATACAAGCCTTGCTCCTATAAAATAAACCCATCTTTCATATGCTTATGTTTTATAGATCCCTTCTTTTGCTATCCATGCCTTTTCTTCCTGGGACTACTTTAACTCTCTATCCTTGATGTCCTCAAGTTCACCGTGGCTACTTAAAGCAACAGTCATTGAACCACAGAGTACGTATGCTTCCTCATGATTCCAAACTCAAGGTCAAGTCTGGCAATGAACTATTTTTACAAAGGACCATGTAGGTTTTTATGGCCCCTGTGGTTGTGTTGTCTAGATCCTTTCCCATGGCACTAATGGCCAAGCAGAAGATCTGTTCCTCATCCTCCACAGCCTCGTGACCACCTCCATTCCTCATTCTTGGGGGCTGCATCTGTTCCCTTTATTATGGAGGGATTAGGTCTGAGTAATGAGAGAAATATATTCTCCAGAAAGAGAGATTGAAACTAAACTAGAAGAGAGTAGCTCAGCTTCAGGCCAACGGCCGTCATAGGCACATGTGGGGATCATGGGACTCAATGGCATAGCACCTCGCCTTACGCAGCTCTGCTGGATGCAGCGCCTTCCTTTACCTGCACAGCTATGACAGTGAAGAAAGATAGCACACATTTTATTCTCTAGGACCCACCAAGTTTCCATAGAAAGGGAACGAGACTGTGCAAGTTGAGAGTCCTATCAGATACTTATTTTGATTAGAGCAGTATGCATATTAGAGAATTTTTAGCCATTGTGAAAATTTTCAGGATGTTTACTAGGATTTCAAAAACAAGCTTTTCAGTATTTAGTTTGTCTACCAGTCAGTAATTTATTCTCAATGGGCATCATCTGTATAAAATCAATTGTAATAACCTTTCTAAGTCTACTTTCAATCACTGCAAACTTAGGAATATGTCATAAGTTACACGTTTTCAATTTCATCTGAATAACTACCATGGGAAGATTACTATGATGTGAACATTGCAAACCATGAATGATATAGCTTCCCATGTCTCCAAGGTGTATAATCTCACAAGAATACTTTGAAATTCTTTTTCCCTAGAAATACATTCATATCCTGACGGTGAGAGGTTTGGACGCTGTAATTATCTCCAGTAGGCTTTATGATATTCATGTCATTTATTCATACATACTCTTATCTACTGTCATTTTACTCACACATAAATATATTACTGACTTTTCTACACAAAGCTTTTAATTTTCAGCACTGTTAAATAAAATTATGTAAAAAAAATTTTTTTTAAAGACTCATGAGAGATTGTTGTGTTTGATTCAGCTCTCGGGCCAGTCAAGTCTGAAGAGTGGAAATGTAAATCCATGCAAATTTGCTCCTGAAATCTATTTGAATATTTACATTGAGAAGGCAAAATAATGCATTTCTACATCTTCTGAGATGCCATGTTTGTTTTATTTTAACAAAAATGTATTGTATCTCTAGAGATCTCATTGCTATGGCTTGGCAAACTGTGGGGTGGTGGGCTGGGAGAAGCAGCTGAGTGCCTGGTTGAGCAAGTCTTGAATCCCAGATCTTTATCAGGACAGCAGGTGTTCAGCTCTGCCCCCAGGCCCTGGTTCTTTTCATTCAGCTTCGGCCCTCCACAACCCCTCCCAAAGAGAGGTCTGTGACCATCAGGAACAGTGCCTCCTGCTCTCCCACATGTAGATGAGGTATCTCTAAGCTCTCAGACCAAGCCAATAGACATTATCTGCTGCCAGACCCTAACCCACCCTGAAACTGTGTATAAGGGCTCTCTATTCAGAAGAAGTAAAGATGTGTGTTCAAGAATCATCTGAGAGTTGTCATGAATCATCATGTGAGTTGTCCAAGAGTTTCTGTCTCAAGAGCTGTAACACTTGGAGAGAGATCTGCTCTCCTGGAACCTTCCTGGGGCACCAAGCTGCTTCCTTGCCAGCTAGCCTTTCTATCAGCCCAGCCTGGGCAAGCTCAGCGATGAGAGACAGGTGCTGCACCTGGGAGTGACCACAGCAGCGGCTGGCCGGAGACCAACAGACAGTGGAGATGCGGGCAGAGGCAGCAGCAGAGACAGTAGCGGACCCTCCCTGCTCTCATTCTGTTCCCAGCTGGGAGATCATTGTGGGACACCCTCCAGAACCGGGAACCCACAGCAAACTGTGGTGCACTCCATCAAGGAACTATGAGAGTACAAGGGCCCTTCCTGGGCAAGCATCGCATCATTACTGTGGTTTTGATTTGGATGACTGTAAGATATAAACCCTTTCCAGGGTAAATTTTAGAAAGCATTTGAGCACTGTGTGAGTGAACTCGGCCATTATACTAGACACTGCTGTGTATCTAATCAAAGTGCTGCATGGTGTTTAAGAGCAATATAAGAACAAAGAATGAATATGAGTCTATATTTACACAGAGTGGGAAGAGTTGGGGCAAGTAGGAAAACTCATCCCTTTCTACACAGTATATGTAGAGCCCAAGGAGGGGAAAGGTCACCGCAGACTTTGGGACCAGTTTGTCAGGTCTGCTTTTAGAGAATCTGTCATCTCTAGGCCAGGAGTTTATATCTCCAGGTTAAAAAAAAAAATACAAGATAACTTTTTAAAAAATACTTTCAGGTTGGATTGAGGAACGTAATGACAGAAACCAAGTCATTCCCATATCCCCTCCCCCTGCTTCTGTGAGGGTGTTCCCATACCCGCCCACCCACTTCTACCTCACCGCCCTAGCATTCCCCTACACTGGGGCAGCGAGCCTTCACAGGACCAAGGGCCTCTCCTCCCACTTATGCCCGACAAAGCCCTCCTCTGGTACATATGTGGCTGGAGCCATGGGTCGCTCCATGTATACTCTTTGATTGGTGGTTTAGTCCCTGGTAGCTCTGGGGGTTCTGGTTGGTTGATATTGTTGCTCTTCCTATGAGGTTGCAGATACCTTCAGCTCCTACAGTTCTTTCTCTAACTCTATTGGGGACCCCGTGCTCAGTCCAATGATTGGCTGTGAGCATTCGCCTCTATAAATGTCAGGCTCTTGCAGAGGCTCTCAGGAGACAGCTGTATCAGGCTCCTGTCAGCAAGCACTTCTTGCCATCCACAATAGTGTCTAGTTTTAGTGTCTGTTTATGGGATGGATCCCCAGGTGGGGCAGTCCCTGGATGACCTTTCCTTCAGTCTCTGCTCCACCCTTTGTCTCTGTATTTACTCCCATATTTTGTTCCCATCCTGAGAAGGACCGAAGCATCCACACTTTGGTCTTCTTCTCCTTGAGCTTCATGTAGTCTGTGAGTTGTATCTTGGGTATTGCAAGCTTTTGGGCTAATATCCACTTATCAGTGAGTATATACCATGTGTGTTCTTTTGTGATTTGGTTACCTCACTCGGGATCATATTTTCTAGTTCTATCCATTTGCCTAAGAATTTCACTGGGAAAAGGGATAACATCTGAAATGTAAATAAAGAAAATATCCAATAAAAGAATAGAAAAGAATGTAATGACAGTAAGTCATGAGTTAGTTGCAAAGTTGTTTGAAGATTAAACTTATTTTTTCCATTAGGGGTTTCAGAAAATAGAGACCTAGAAATTAGCATTAAAATATCGACTTCGTATTGAGTTTGTTGTTTGTTTGATTCTGTCTTGTGTCCTCAGAAAAATATTCACATGTAAACATTTAATGTGTGTCTTAGTCACTCTGCTAATTGTTGTTGATTAAGAAAAGTAAACTGAATGAGATCTAGCTCTGATTTGAGAATATCCTATTTGTTGGAGCAAGGGCCATTGTGTTTGTATTATCTAACGTGCTGTCACCCACACTACAGCAGAAGTCAGGTAGAAAGGGTGACAGGTTGACATTACCTAACCTGGCTCTCTTCTCTCTGCCATGTGGAGATACAGAATACCAATATGTAAACCAGTAGAGGTTCCCCAGCAAAAGTAGCACCTTTCCATCTTGGACTTGTGTAGCCTCATGAGTTGAGGGAAGTAAATACTGCTTAGATTTCCTTGGCTGTGTTCATTTCTTATAAGCTCAAACATGCTCTGACAACTCCTTCTTTTTACATTTTGTCTCGTTTATTCTTCCACGCTTTTATCAGTATGCACATAATGCTCTTTGAGCAAAGCCCCTTCCCATTATCCTTTGTTATTCCATTCCATCTGCCATCAAATCCCTTCTTCTACTCAAGTTCACTTTCCAATGCCATGTCTGTGTGTGTGTGTGTGTGTGTGTGTGTGTGTGTATTGTGCCCCACTGCAGGTTTGTTTGTTTTTTCCAGACAGTTCTTAACAACATGTTTCACAAAGTACCTGTCCAAACAAGCTTCCTTTTTTTTTTCCAACAAGGTAATGAAGTAGTCATCTTGGTGATTACTAATCACACCCTTTCCAAGGAAGGAGCAGAAAGGAAATGGTCTAGAGAATTACAAACTTGTGAGGAATTCTGAGAAGGAAAATATCTGTGCAATTTAACTGAGGGGTATGAGTTGAGGACTTAGCATAAGATACATCACTGGAAGGGAATCTTACAGACTCTGAGAGACTGGAACTTAATTTTAAGCAGAACCTTGGTAAGATCAGACTTGAGATGGTAGAACAAACTATCATTACTAAGTAGATGATTGTTTAGCTTTTATACAGGTCACCATTTAGGTATTGTCCAGGCAAGGGCCAGTATGGTTAACTATGCAAAAATGTTCATACATTCATCAAACCTATGTATTAGAGAACAGAACAAGAATTATTAAAGAAGAATTGTGAATTTTGTATGGGTTAGCTTACCATTGGAAGTATTGTTTATTCCATACCCACATAGGCTGGCATTAGCTGTGCCATGCCCTGCGATGGGTGAGATACAGTGGGATCCCTGATGCCTTGGGCTGTCAGTCCTCCGTTTGTAGTGTAGCCTGTGCTGTGGTCAGAACCGCTAAAGCCTTCATTTTCTCTGCCTTCTTCATTTGTTTCATGCCAGTCACTAGAATTATTTTATACCCTTACTAAAACATGTATTTTAAGTATTTTGTTTTGCTTTAAAACATTTTCTTGTGTTTTTTTTTAAATTTCCATTAGAGTATCCTGGCTGTAATTAATTTGCTTTCTTTTGGCCTAATTCTTTTATCTGTGGATGGTGTTTGCACTTCTGTCTTCAAATTATAACATGTGATATAATTTAACTATAATTTTCCTCATTGTGCAGTGTAGATCTTTGAAAGTTAAAGACTGGTAAGTGTGCTGAGTACGTTGACTTAAACCCGTGCATTTGGTTTTGATAGACTGACCTTGCTGCCTTTGGTCCTTCCTGTCTTAGTCAGGGAGAGCGTGTCTTAGTTTATACAGCAAAGTCCCTCCTTCTGTATTCTTGCAGTAACTATTTATAATATACGCTTTTACTTCCATAAGGTCTCACTGTGTACATTAAATTATATGATCACCCTATCAGGGAGAGCCACAAGGAACTGCCCATTTATGCATTCCCAGAATTCAATTTCTAGAAAGTAAATGTAATTAAAATATGCTGACAGTCACTGTTCTTACAGGAGATGGTGTATGCTGTATCTAAGTCTTTTTGAGGTCAAAGAGAGAAAAACTTGTCATTTCTTTCGTTACGGAAAGGTTTTTATTGCCTTAATAGGAAAGTAAAATCGCATCTTCCCTTGGAGCTATCTCCTTCTCAGCTAGCCTTGCCATGGCTTTGTTGAGACATTTAAAGCAGAGGCCAGTTTTCACTCATTTTTCAAAAGAAAAGTTTCCACTACTGTTTAACTTACGATGTTAGAAAATGAGAACACTACAAGGGGAAAGAAGTGAAAAGAATCTTGAATAACATGCTAGTAAATTTAGTTTAGAGCCTCAGCTAATGCCCAAACTGCTGTTAGCTGGCTATTCAGATATCGATGCTGTAGGTGGCTCACTGACGTCACTAACACAGGATTCTGAGATAGGTTTTTGCTAGATGTAACGACCATTGAAAAGCCAAAGATACCTTTTATTACCACCACACCTTGCCAACTAAGAAGATCTGTGTAAATGACCGTGACCTGAGGATAAGAGGTGCATGTAAATCAGTCAGGATTGTTTTCTTTTTTCATATTCACTGTGTTAAAAAGGAGAGCACACTGTTTGCTGGCATGTGTATAGATGTGATTACAAACATATAATTACATGACACAACATACAAACCAGTAATAAGAAACTTAAATTTTAAGCAATAGAGAATTATGATTAGACAATCTCTCTTACTTCCCATTGCTAAGCATTAGTGACGTTAACCTCTCATTTACCAACCCTTTTGTCAATAATATTTGTCAACAATACTGTGTAAGCATGGGATATTCCATGTATTTCAAATGCACCTCCCATTGTACCTGCATCTGTTTTCCCTGAACCCTCCTTTATCTTCTTACCACACCGACTCAGGTTTGTTCACATGTATATACCTTAACTGTGTTTATAACACCTTTGAAAACTCCCCATAATCCCTGTTTTATCCATCTCCACTTGTGCCCTGGTCCCATTCTTCCTTCCCTCCAGCACTTACATCTGATGAGCTCTTCTACTGCTGTTCTCTTTTTGTTTCACTCATCCGTCTGTTCAGTGAACACGCACTGGCTGCTTGTGTATGACAATGTATTCTAAGTCCTAGAGATAGAAAGACTCTGCCTTTATGTTAAGGGTAGTCTATTTCTGGCAATGACCACAGAACATACTATGTCATTAAACTGTTTAGCATTGCGTTGTATTATGAGAAGTGCGAGAGTTATAAAAATATGAAGTAAAGGTAGTAAAGCCATCAAATAAGTATCTAGTAATAATTGCTCTAGAAAATAGTTGCAAGTGCAAAGTATTTGAAATAGGAAGGTGTGATGTGTAAGCAGTAAGAGAGACAAGGGAAATATTCCTGGAGTAGAGAAGAAGCTGGAAAGAGGGTGTGGGTAAGATCACAGAAATGGCCAGAGAGCAAATCCTGCAAGCATTTGTAAGCACTTGTTACAATCACTGTAAATCTGTGGGATAGTTTTGAGTAGAAGAATGTCATGATAAGATTGACATTTTAGCTTGATGCTTTTTGTTACGCTATTAAGGTAGATTGTACACAGTACAGATAGAAGCAGTAACTGTGAGAGGCTATTACAATTCATGGGAAAAAATAGAGGTTGCCCACATTCCCTCTTAAGCATTGGTGGCTTGGTCCTGATACTATAGGGGAGATAAATAAGGAATTGTGTGGTATGCCTCAGCATTATTCTGTGGGATTTGTCTGAAGCAGTTGCTTGTGGAACGGATATGGAGATGGCTGCTAAGTAAGCAGCTGGATATACAAACCTGGAAGTAACCACATCTGACACTCAGACTGTAGTGATTTTCTTTACTGCTGCTTACTGATTTCTCATTCAGATCTGGCAAATGGGCACTGGAAACTTTTTGAAAATGCCTGGGTAAATATATCCTCTGGAGCCTTACTGCAGGCTGTTCTCAGAAGCTACACCCACCATTCAACTGTGGCAACCTCTTCCCTGTCCTTGGGGTCCGTGCTGCAGCCTCATTCTGAATGTAGTCTGCCCCGCTCACCTATATAAAGCAACTCCTGGTGCAGTGGGTTTAGATGCATTTCTCAGTCCATTACCATTTGCCACATTGTAGCTAACACACTTCTCAAACCTCTGTGGTGTGCTTATCTGCCATTTCAATGTTACCCCAATAAAGGAAGGAGCTTGACATTCTTGCATGCTTGGGACAGTTCCTAACAAGTGTTGTATGAATAATAAATATCTTTGTCTTTTTGTTTGACATTTCTTTATTAATGAAACATAAATACATAAATTGTATATATATGAGGTAATAAAAACAACATGTTAATGTTTACAAAATACCACTAAATATTTTGCTGTAGAGCTCATTGAGTAAAATGCTCCCTCTGTAAGCATATGGAACTGATTTGAGGTTAACAGTAGTCATGTAAAAACTAGGCAGTGTGGTAGGCCCCCAGGCGTGAGCAGGGTTGGGGGCTTACAAAAATAGATGGATCCTTGGCAAACCAGCCTAGCCAAAATTTGAGTTTAATGTGAGACCATGACTCAAAAATTAATGTGGAAAGGCTGGCAACATTTTTCAGCAGGTTAGAGTACTTGCTCTTTCAGAATACCCAGATTTGATTCCCAGTTCCTGCATGGGGGCTCATAGCCATCCTAACTTCTGTTCTAGGGGATCCAGCACCTTCTTCCGATCTGTGTGGGTACCAGACATGCCTTTGTTGCACAAATAGGAATGCAGGAAAAACATTCATACATATAAAATAAATAAATCTTTTGAAGATTAAAAGAAATGTGGAGAATAATTCAGAAAGACATCCAACATCAACTTCTGACATCTCTGTGCTTTACCTACCCACACACATACACATGTACACACACGCACACGCGTGCGTGCACACACACACACACACACACACACATATTCGGCTTCTTAAAAATCTACAAATAAGCTAAAAGCCATTGTCCAGTATGGAAGCACAATTGTGTAGGAATTTGATTATGTTAATTCAGCCTGCTTGTTGACTTCTTAGCCCTGTTTCTTACCAATAGTTTTTCTCTGAGTTCTTGTATCTTTTATTCCTGTCCTTCCCTCAGTAAATACTCATGGACTACTCCATTGCAAAAACTGTCAAATTAACCATGGTTAATGGGCCTCTGGACAGAGGGATAAGCATGTATATCAAAGGTTCTCACAAACATGACTGGATAATGTTACATTATGGAGTTTTGGAGATCCAAAATGAACTTGTTCTCATGGACCACATATGGCCTGTTATAGATTGAACTCCTTGACCATTGGCATTGTCACAGAGATGTGCATCTGACCTTGCAAATCCTATAGACATATATCAGGGCAGCATCTGTCTTACTCCATCTGAATATCATGGTTCATTCAGAGGTAGAAGAACAGATCTTAAGAAGCGTTCTGAAGCTGACCCTGTATACCCACCTGCAGCTTGCGCTACTCCTCTGGTGGTTTTCATCAGCCTTGCTAAATACTTCCTGCAGGGAAAGTGAGTAGTGATGAGGAGGAATCTTGCTGCTGCTTCTGAAAAATTCAGTGACTGATTTACAGATATTACTTATTCATCGTGCTATCCCATTGCAGAAGATGGGAATTAAATTCCAGCCTTAAAGGTTATGGGATCCCTCAAGGCCTAGAGTGTATTAATGAAAAAGTTGAGAACCTGAAAAAGATTCAAGAATCTGCACAGTGAATAATCTTCCATCAGGCCTAGCTTCTTATGTGAATTTAGGCACAGGGTGGGGATATGATGGTACATTTCTCTTCAGTTTAAAACAAACTGACATTAGTTTTCCTGGAGTCATAAAAAGTTCTGACTCAGCTGGACTGCAGTAGATTTCACTCTAAGAGCTGTAATGCACAAGTAGAATATGTTTTCCTAACTGATTTTCCTATAGAAGTGGACTCTGTCTACATGTTGGTTGGGTTGCTTACAATGAGTGCATACTTTCCTCAAAAGATGAACTCATACCTTCAGTCCAAAGGATACCTGCTTCCTACATTTCCCTAAGTCCAAAATGTAACTGTAAGGTGTATAGAGTTCTTACTCTAAATACTACCGGGTCCCATAAATGTGTGCTTTGTCTGTCTTAAACTGCAAGCTATAACATAATGTATATTATCCAAATTTAAATCCCCATTCTCCCAACACTAATGATAGAAATGGGAAGCTCACCCCAAATTTCTTCATTCTTCTATTCAATCTACATTTTGATGTTTTGATAGAATACCACTATTAATTTTATATACCCACAGAATTATGATGCATCTATTTCTCCTTTCAGTGATCCTTCTCTCTCTCTCTTCCTCTCTTCCTCTCTTCCTCTCTCTCTCTCTCTCTCTCTCTCTCTCTCTCTCTCTCTCTCTCTCTGTGTTTATATGTGTATCGGTCTGTTGGTCTAAAATATTTTTATTTAGTTATCAGAGCCTTGAATATCTTATAGGTGTTAGTCACTATGCAAAGTACCAGAGCTTAGAAACAGTAAATAAAATAAATTAATAAATAAATTACATAAATAAATTAAAAACACTGGACAGTCTCTCAGACTGCTCTTACTTACAATTCCACTCAGAACTGAATAGGCTATATTAGTGTTGATGTCATAGATAATTTTCTGAAATCCTGCCACTTTTTCAGGCTGAATGTTATCTAAATTTTAATATATTTTAAAACCTACAGCCATAATTTACTCCCCTTTTAAGCAACTGCTATTATATAAATTAATGATTAAGTTTTAAAATGAATGGAAGGTTTTTGCACAATGTCATAATTAAATGCTTCCTGTCTGCTTCATGACTGGTCTATGACCTCATACTGTATGGACATATTAGAAATCAGTGAAGCCGTCTGCATGGAAGGAACATGCTGATTTGCTAGATTAACAGGCACATGGTAAAGACGAAACTTTACCGTCAAGTAGATCTTGACACCCAGCTCTGCCATTTTCCAGCTCAGTGACCTCGAACAGGAACTTGTTTTCTCTTTTGAGCAGCAGACTTGATGAATACTTTCCTTTCGCTTATCAAATATTATAGTATTGAAAGCACCATTCAGGCAGTTGATAGTATTTCATGGTTTTGCTTTCTTCGTATATGTGACTTCTAATTTGCCTTTCTTTGCTTAGGTTGACATGATCGTGACCTTGGGAGGTCTCGGTGGGCGTTTTGACCAGATCATGGCATCTGTGAATACCCTTTTCCAAGCCACTCACATCACTGCTGTGCCAATTATAATAATCCAAAAGGAATCTCTCATCTACCTCCTCCAACCAGTGAGTAACCAGCCCGCCTCATCAGCTCTCTGCTCACAGAGCAGCGCTCCTGTAGAACAGGAGTCCCTGCCTGCCTCAGTCTCTCACAAAGCTCCCTAACTTGCATTGCTTTGTTTTATCCACTGCCCCGTGACTGTACAGCACAAAGGTAGTAAAAAAAAGTTAGAATTTCTGTGGGTTGGTGCTTTCTGTTTTTGTTTGTGGTGTTGGGTTTTTTTCAGACAGAAGAGAAAGAAAATCTTGTAACTTTTAATTAAATTGCCTAAGAATTAAATTTAGCACTTCTGCATTTTGAGTGGCTGAGTGTGAATGACACTCAAGAAAAGCCTCCACAGGGAAGCACAGCTTGGCAAGGATTTCAGATGGGATCCTCACATATTTGGAGTGCTGTCGTTATAATTGGAAACTGGGTTTGATTTTGCTTAACACTTAAAAGGAAATCTTTAGCTTTTACTATTCACAAGTTGCCTGCTTATTAATTTTGCTCCCTCAAGTAATTTTCTAAATATGATGTCACTCATTCTCCATGGTAAGCACCAAGAATTTTTCTGCCAGTGTAATGAACAGAATAAAATTCTTACTTGTAGAACCAAATTTCATAAGGTTGAGTGAGGGCCTGCAGTTTATATTATTCTGCAGGAGCATTTTTAAGGATAGGGGACCATTCTCAGTGTATTTTGATATTTGTTATTTTGTGTCTGCCTCATTAAAATTGTATGGCAGCAGTGAAAATTGTTCTTTGGCTAAGACAGCGGATCTCATGTATACTCACCATTGTCCATCAAATTCTGCTTTGTTTGGTTGGCTAGGTTTGGGTTTTGGGCACTTTTTGTTGCCCAGCTTTGTTGTTTCCTGCAAATATATGTAAGGAAAACGGAACTCAGATCTCAGATTCCTTGCCGTCCTCTTAGATGAAACTGCAGCCCTTGGTGCCTTTCTGCTGCAGTGCATGGCCTTGAGGATTAAGACAAGCAGTTATATTTGATCATTACCCTCCAGTTCATGTGAAGTGAAGGAGACGGTTATAAACATAACCATTATTGCATTAGTTAATTATCTGCTCTTGTAATCAACTCCTGAGACCATCAAATGCTCAAGAAAAGGGTTGCTGCCGCTCATAGTCTTAGCAGTTTCATCCCAAGACCCACTGGCCATGTTGATTTATTTGTACATTCAGAGGACATTGTGGCAATCATCTGATGGTATAAAAATCACTCTCTGTTTGGGACACGAGAGAAAAGAAGGGTGCATGTTCCTGTGAGCACCGTCCTCTTCCATGTTACACCCCCAGTGATTAAAGGTCTCCTACCAGATTGCACTTCCATAACACACTAGACTTCACCTCCACTTTCCTATGGTGTCCCAACAGTGCCATCCTGGGCACCAAGATTTGTCACATGGCCAGTAGGGAACACTTAAGGTCCAAGGTACAGAAGTAATGCGATGATTAAAGTTTAATAGATAATTATGTTGAGAGAATGAATAATTTGTCCAATGTGGAATAAGGAAAATATTCACAGAAACACTCAGTTTATCCATTCAGCCTTACATTCAGTCAATTCAACAATTACTTTGAATTACTTCTGATAAAAAGCTTTCTTCTTCTAGCAATAAAGCAGTCCAAATGAGAGAAAATGCTGCCTTCTTTGGGCATTTTACTGAGCTTACCTTTCCACAATCTTCTGGACTGAGTCAAGGTTTGCTGGGAGAGATGATGGAAAGCCATTGAAGACGAGAGCTTTAAGTAAAGAGCCAGGTTTAGGGTGTATCATGAAATGTTATTGGAATGTTACCTGGAAAAAAATTCAGAAAAGTAGTTCTTAATATTTTTTCATTTTAAGTCCTGCATCTTCACTGTAATTGGTAGGTTCGGGCTTTCTGAAGCACACAATTTGGGAATGTCCCCCATCATCCTCCTGAGTGGATACCTATACCTGTCCACAGGACCATTAACAAAGCAGGACATATTGTCTGAGAGTCTTTTGCAGCATCCTTTAGTGTGACTCATGTTTGTAATACCTTTGGAACCTTTGATGTTAAATGATGTGGCATCAAGTGCCCTTCTTCTCATGTTTGTTATGCCAAGTTTTGGTTGGGACATTTCCCAGCATTCAGTGAGAATGTTCATATTCTTCTTGATGCCTACGGCCTCTGCTTTATATGACCCCTAGACCTCAGCCTTTAGCTGAGGTTCACTGATTTGGAACACACTGTCAAGATGAAACTTAGGCTTGGTCTTTTAAATGGAAACTTGTTATTTTATTTCCAAGTATTGTTACTTTTAAACAGATACATTGCATTTTAGAAGACTCTTTTAAGTATTTTTTTTTAGTATCGCTAGTATTTTATGTCAAGTAAAATACAGTGAGCTACATCGTCTCTGTAAATAATCAGTAATAATTAGCCTCAATTCTAACAGACTCTTCTGGAACTGAATGCTTTCCTATTAAGGGAAAATTTTGTATAGTCTGGATAGGTTTTTCTATGTTACCTAGACAGCTAGAGCACATGGAGGAGTTGGGTAACTATGTCAGAGTAATGCTGTCTCTGTAATGACCACCTTAAGCAAGAATGCAGTTAGCCAGTGAACAAGAGCTTGGGCCCAAGAAGAGAAGGCACAATGTAAGCACAGAAGTCTACCTCGGTAGAACTGCCAGAAACTGCAGTTCTGAGAATGTTCAGGAATCCTGTCCCACATGGTTTGTGAGAATATAGCACAGTGTGTTACCTTGTGCTTTTTAAAGCAGAATTCTAGAGTCTCCAAACATGCCAGATACTCTGTGTTACTGTGGCCCACCTCCCTATGAACAATGCCCTATATTTTTTTCTATGCAGTAATTTTGGTTTTTCATACTTAAAATAATTAGAATATTCCCTGTCCTCAAGGTAGAACTATTACATGGAACAGGGCCACATGCTCATATTGGTTCACACCCAAATGACCCTTTGAAGGGGGTCAAGGCCTGGCTCCATGTTCCTTTGACCAGTGGTCATTACCACTGCATTCTAGGGAGACTGCTCTTAAAGATCAACCCTAGCCCCCTGCTTTTCTACAACATATAAAAGAATGGCAAAAATATTTTAGTAACAGAAATAAAAAAGGCAGAATGAGGGTGTGGGGCTTTAATTCATGAGAGGTTCTATGTAACCTTTGTGCACTTAAGCTGTTTTGTTGTGTGTGTATGAGATATGAATAACCTAAATGAACTTTATGAAACTATTTCTCAGAAGTAATTCTTAGAAATATTTATCATAAATAAATGAATGAAAATGTAGGTTTATTCAACCTCGACGCTTGAATTGTTTGGCCTGTTTTCTTCTTAATGTTTATAAGATAATATGTGCAATATGTGCTTTATTGTGTGAGCATATACTAGCTAATATTCATATTTGAGTGGAATATGCAGAAAAGATGTCCCACAGGATACTGTTCATTGTTACAAGTAACTATAATCATGATGTTAATGTGAAAAGAGACATTGTAAATTTTAATTGAAAACATTTTCAAATATTGTGATCTTAGGCTCAAGAAAACCAAAACTTCTGTTCTTTGGCATCAAATGGAGAATGACGTAAGATGGTTAAATCGCTATTAATAGTCTACCCCAGATAGGATGGTAATTTTGATGCTTTAATATGAAAACTCTCATTTAACCTTCACAGCAGTACTGTAAAATACAAGGCAGATAATATAGTCATACTGTAAGGCTTCTGACTCAACACTTTTTCCACAGCAGTACATTTCCTCTCTCATGGAATTAGTGGACTAAGAAAGAAATGACAAGCTCTTAAAACAAGTCATAGCCCATAGGCAGGTAATTATCCATAAGCAATGTGTAACTGAATGGCCAGTTGGTGGATGTGTGTGTACATTTAAATATTTATCCATATACATTACATGCATACATGTATGTATTTTATGTGTACATATAAAATCCTATGTGATATTGATAGTTTTACCTATAACATTGATTTCTAATAATATAAATATTAGGTACACTGTGTTTCTTGGCACTGCTAGGGATCAAATCCAGGACCCTAGACATGCTAGGCAAGCATACTACCACTGATTCACATCTGCACATTGATAGTGAGTACATTTTAAGGCTATAGCTTTCCTTGTTACTATAATCCCAAATTAAGAAACATTACTTTCTGGATTTTTCTAAACAATAAAAGCTAAATACAGCAATAATTTCTATCATATAAACAGATCTGATGAGATTACTATTGAAATACGTTTATATTAAAAACTAGTAAAAATCAACCTAAACGTTAACTATTCTGAGTGTTAAGTTTGGGAACAGATGTCTTCTTAACATTCTTTTACTATTATTGTTGTCTGACATGGCTACCAGAAAGAATAAACTATCTTATAAGGGCTTTTTGGTATTTTAAAAATATAATTTATAACAGACACATTTGGTGTGTCTACTATATAAATGTTAAGTGGTCAAGGACCATTTTAAGCATTGGGACTAAAATGTACTTATTTTGATCTTCTTTAAAACTTCTGTATCAAGCCTTCATAGGTTCTGTGGTGGTCTCTCTTTCTTTCAGACGGCATGTACATGAGATGTTCATGTAACTAGCTTATATAAATAGGTATCATCTGTGACTGATCAGGGTTATTTTAGCCTTAAAGCCCGAACTGTATGAGCAGCTCCCTTAGCAGCATTTAGCGGTATTTCAGTTCCCAGCCCGTTTCTAGTCTCCTTTCTGTGTCTTTGTTCATCATAAGCAAGACTTTAAAGTAAAGATTCAATAACATAGGTCCCAGTGCATATGAATGAAGCTCTCTTCCACCATTTTATATTGCATATTCGCACGTTTCAGTTAGTGGAGGTCAAAGCTCTTGGTGAATGGAAACCCCAAAGTAGCATTTGCTTTGATGGATTTTTGAACTGTCGTTTAAGAAGGAAAATTTAAAATGTGATGCGTAATAATTCTTCCCCGAAAAACAAATTCTCTCTTTTGCCTCAAAAAATATTTTTTAGTAAAATCTGCTCAGGCTGTATGATCAGGAACCTTTCTGTGACAGACCAGAGGTATTTTAGATCTGGGTCCCCAGGGACACCCATGCTGGGCTGAATTCCTGCTGTCAACACATAACCTTGCTTACCATATAGCACATGTGGACAGGATGGTTCCAGCTTTCCCATGCAGACTTTCTCATTTCCTGGTCCTGTGCTTCCCATGGGATAGAAACATTAGTTCTGTACATGAAGCATAAATTATCCTTCATCTCCAAGTTTGACGACAGTTTGTAATACAGTTTAATAAGATTTATGGGCAGGAAATGAGATGTCCAGGACTTAATATGGTGTGCCTTTTACATTATCCTCTCTCTCTGTCCAGTGATTCCTCTTTAGGCTTCCCATATCTTATATGGAGTCGTGTTATGGTGTTGGCTTCTGCCAGTTCATATCTCAGCCAAGCAAACATCTAAACATGTTGTAAATATGCCTTCCTCGTGATCTTAGTTCTGTTTTATTGCTGTTTGTTTTTTTCTCTCATTCTCCCTCTCACTAGATTAATTACTTACTGTATGAAGTCCTGACGTTTTGTGCAGTGTACATTTGCAGTGCTGGTAATGAATATGATAAAAAGATGTTAATAGTCTTATCAAAAGAAGATGAATATTCATGAGGTAAATTTGGCATGCATGATGGTTTCTGATGCCAAATGAGGGCTCAGGTCTTTGTGCCCATGTGCACATATCTTCAGCACAGTCTCATCTCTGATAACATCAAAGAAGTAAATCTCAGCAAGATTTACAGTGGAGTACTGGGAACTTTCAATTCTAGACACTTCTGAAGGCCGTATTATTTATTACCCAACTTTAATTCCTGTTTTTGGAAAATCTTTTTTCTTTTCTGCTGTATGCTTATAATATTGTTGAGTTTTGCCTTGCCTTTTAGATTCTAGCATAAATTATGCAATACTGAAGCTTCAACATATGTAGTAATACATTCCATCACAGAAAATGTGGTGTACTCATAGAATGCTAAATACCAAATACAGGAAATGTTGTATATGTGACTAATATTTGTCCAGCAAAGCATTACGATCTCGTGATCTGCAGCACAAGACATGGATCTGGAGTATGGTATGCTGAGTGAAATAACAGATGCAGAAAAACTAATCCCACATGATCCATCTTATGAGGATTTTAAAAAGTGTTGATTGAAGTGTGTAATAGTGATTTCTGGAAGCTAGATTATGGGTAGCAAAAATGCTGGGAAGTTGCGTAGCAGGAACTTAACCATAAATAGATGTGATAAATTGTGGGGTTCTGCAGAACAATGTGACTACAGTTTCACAATAGCCCATATATTTTGTGAGTAATGAGGAAAGAGGAGTTTAGAGGTTCCAAACAAAAGGTCATGAGGAAGAGATGGAAATGTTGATTACCCACATTTGATAAGTACATATTTTACACATGCATTGAAATATCACAGTGTACTCCATAAGTATGGAGATTATTTAATGTTAATCAAAACACTTCTAAAAATATCTGAGAAGTAGCAATTGTTAGCTACCATCATTGATTTTACATTGCACTGAACACGTGAAAGAGTTATAAATTATCACCTTACTCCTTATAAATTTGTACAGTTAAAATAATATTTTTTTAAATAAAAATATAAATTGGTGCTGAAATGTAGCATCTTAGTTAGGATTTCTATTGTTGTGATAAAACACCATGACCAAAATCAACTTGGGAGGAAGGGTTTATTTTGTCTTATGGCTTGTAGCCCATTATCAGGAAGTCAGGCAGACACCATGGAGATATGCTGCTTACTTGCTTGTTCTTCATGCCTTCTCAGACTATCATGTTAGACAACCCAGGACCACAACAAGCCCATGGGAGACACCATTCACAATGGGATGGACCACCCTACTTCAATCACTAATTAAGAAAATGTTCTACAGGATTGCAAAATGCCAATCTGGTGGTGGTGGCATTTTTTTTTTTCTACTGAGGTTCTCTCTTCCCAAATGAGTACGGATACCCTGTGTCAGGTTGACAACTACTCAGCACATGTAGTATCTCTCTGACAGTGACTGGAAAGGAACTACAAATGCATTGATACCTACACATTGCCAAATTCATTGATCTTTCCCACCCTTCTTTTCTCCTCCAGAAGGAAATTACTAATGTCCATTTCTACACTATATCTGCCCTTGTTTTCTTCTCGGGTGAGATTTACCCTTGGTGCTCTGTGCATGCCCTAAACATTGCCCTTACTTTACTCACTTCGTTGCTTTGAATATTTTGCTCCTCTGTACTAATGCACCAACTTCCCAACTGGAAGGTGTAAAGATACCAGATCGTTTACCTCTGTATAACATCCTTGAGCTTCCCAAAAAAATCTTCAAAAGACATTTCTTTTCTTGTCCTCCTTTTTCTATCCTCCTAGGTTCTTTTCTGTCACTAAGATATTTAAGCATTAACACAATAGCCTAGACTACTATTTTGTATGCAAGTTTTGAAGTGTTAATTGAAATCCTTGTATTATAATGTGAAATGTGGTAGTCACATTTCAGAGCTATAGAATCCTCATTTCTCTAGATATTTCAGCGTCTGCTTTAAGATAATAGGGGAGGAGCCACTTCACTCAGAGCAGCAGGTAAGAACCCCCTCCCACTACCCTACACACCAGAGCTACAACTGGGTGCCTGGGGTGCTCAGGACACATCAGCCACCTAAAACCTGCCCCTCCGGAATACCACTCCCCTTCTGTCCCTTACTTGGTCCTTTTGGCTAGGGAAGACACCTGGTCTGCTCCCATGAAGACACCTCATCCTAAAACATCCGAGAGGAACCATTGCACTAAGAACAGTAGGATTTTAGGATCCCAGAGGCGATCTAAGTCCCGGGAGTTCTTCCACCCAGTGCTCAGGATCACAGGATCACAGAGACATCTGGACTCAGAGGAGTTCTGACACAAGCAAGATAACTGGAAAGACAGGCTGCAATCAGAGACAGTGAGTGCAGGTAGCACTAGAGTTAACCAGATGGTCAAAGGCAAGCACAAGAATATAAGCAATAGAAACCAAAGTTACTTGGCATCATCAGAACCCAGTTCTCCCACCATAGCAAGCCCTGGACTCCCCATCACAGCAGAAAAGCAGGATTCAGAATTAAAGTAACTTCTTATGATGATGATAGAGAACTTTAAGAAGGGCATAAACAACTCCCTTAAAGAAATACAGGAGAACACAGGTAAACAGGGAGAAGCCCTTAAAGAGGAAACACAAAAATTCCTTAAAGAATTAAAGGAAAACTCAAACAAAAAGGTGAAGGAATTGAACAAAACCATCTAGAATCTAAAAATGGAAGTAGAAACAATAAAGAAATCTCAAAGGGAGACTACCCTGAAGATAGAAAACATAGGAAAGAGATCAGGAGTCATAGACACAAGCATCTCCAACATAATACAAGTGATAGAAGAGAGAATCTCAGGTGCAGAAGATACCAGGGAAAACATTGACACAACTGTCAGAGAAAATGCAAAATGCAAAAAGCTCCTAACCCAAAATATCCAGGAAATGCAGGACATAATGAGAAAACCAAACCTAAAGATAATAGGTATAGATAAGAGTGAAGATTCCCAGCTTAAAGGGACAGTAAATATCGTCAACAAAATTATAGAGGAAAACTTCCCTAAACTAAAGAAAGAGATGCCCATGAACATACAAGAAGCCTACTGAACTCCAAATAGACTAGACCAGAAAAGCAATACCTCCCATCACATAAAAATCAAAACATCAAATGCACAAAATACAGAAAAAATACTAAGGTAAAGTAACATATGAAGGCAGACCTATCAGAATTACACCAGACTTCTCACCAGAGACTATAAAAGCCAGAAGATCCTGGACTGACATCTTACAGACCCTAAGAGAACACAAATGCCAGCCCAGACTACTATACCCAGCAAAACTCTCAATCACTATACATGAAGAAACCATGACGAAAGCAAATTTACACAGTATCTTCCCAAAAATCCAACACTTCAAAGGATAACTGATGGAGAATTCCAACACAAGGAGGGAAACTACAAACTAGAAAAAGCAAGAAAGTAATCTTCCAACAAACTCAAAAGAAGATAGCTACACAAAAGTAATTCGACCTCTAATTTAAAAAATAACAGGAAGCAACAAGCACTATTTTTTTAATATCTTTTAACATCAATGGACTCAATTCTCCAATAAAAAGACAGACTATCAGACTGGATACATAAACAGGACCCAGAATTTTGCTGCCAGATTAACCAGAGGGCACAGAGACAGTATCCAAATTAATAAAATCAGAAATAAAAAGGGAGACATATCAATAGAAATTTGCAAAATTCAAAAAATCATCAGCTCCTATTACAAAAGCCTATTCTCAAAAAAACTGGAAAATCTGAATGAAATGGGCAATATACTAGACAGATACCAGGTACCAAAGTTAAATCAGGAGTGGATAAATCATCTAAACAGTCCCATAACCCCTAAAGTAATAGTAGCAGTCATTAAAAGTCTCCCCTCCAAAAAAAGCCCAGGACCAGATGGTTTTATGCAGAATTCTGTCAGACCTTCCAAGAAGACCTAATACCAATTCTCTTCAAACTATTCCACAAAATAGAAACAAAAGAACACTCCCCAATTCATTCTATGAAGCCACAATTACACTCATACCTAAACCACACAAAGACAGAACAAAGAAAAAGAACTTCTGACCAATCGCCCTTATGAATATTGATACAAAAATACTCAATAAAATTCTTGCAAACCGAATCCAAAAACACATCAAAACAATCATCCATCATTATCAAGTAGGCTTTATCCCAGGAATGAGGGATGGTTCAATATTCAGAAATCCATCAATGTAATCCACTATATGAACAAACTCAAAGAAAAAAACACATGATCATCTCACTAGATGCTGAGAAAGCATTTGACAAAATTCAACATCCCTTCATGGTAAAAGTCTTAGAAAGATCAGGAATTCAAGGCCCCTACCTAAACATAGTAAAAGCAATTTACAGCAAACCAGTAGCCAACATCAAGCTAAATGGAGAGAAACTTGAAGCAATCCCACTAAGATCGGGGACTAGACAAGGTTGCCCACTCTCCCCCTACCTATTCAATATAGTACTGGAAGTCCTTGTCAGAGCAAATAGACAACAAAAGGAAGTCAAAGAGATATAAATAGGGGAAGAAGTGAAAATTTCACTATTTGCAGATGATATAATAGTATACTTATGTGACCCTAAAGTTTCTACCAGAGAACTCCTAAACCTGGTAAACGACTCAGCAAAGTGGCTGGTTATAAAATCAACTCAAACAAATCAGTAGCTTTCCTCTACTCGAAGGATAAACATGCTGAGAAAGAAATTATGGAAATGACACTCTTCACAATAGTCACAAATAATATAAAATACTTTGGTGTGAATCTAACCAAGCAAGTGAAAGATCTGTATAACAAGAACTTTGAGTCTCTGAAGAAAGAAATCAAAGAAGATCTCAGAAGATGGAAAGGTCTCCCATGCCCATGGATAGGCAGGATTAATATGCTAAAAATGACCAACTTGGCAAAAGCATTCTACAGATTCAATGCAATCCCCATCAAAATTCCCACTCAATTCTTCACAGAGATAGAAAGAGCAATTTGCAAATTCATTTGGAATAACAAAAAACCCAGGATAGTGAGAACTATTCTCAACACTAAAATAACCTCTGGGGGAATCACCATCCCTGACCTCAAATTGTACTATAGATCAATAGTGATAAAAACTGCGTGGTATTGGTACAGAGACAGGCAGGGAGATCAATGGAATAGAATTGAAGACCCAGAAATGAACCCACACTCCTATGGTCACTTGATCTTTGACAAAGGAGCTAAAACCATCCACTGAAAAAAGGACAGCATTTTCCACAAATGGTGCTGGTTCAACTGGAGATCAGAATGTTGAAGAATGCAAATCGGTCCATTCTTGTCTCCTTGTACAAAGCCCAAGTCCAAGTGGATTAAGGATCTTTACATAAAACCAGATACACTGAAACTAATAGAAGAGAAGCTGGGTAAGAACCTTGAATATCTAGGCACAGGAGAAAGGTTCCTGAACAGAATGCCAGTGGCTTATGCTCTAAGATCAAGAACTGACAAATGGGACCTCATAAAATTGCAAAGCTTCTTTAAGGCAAAGGACACTGTCAATAGGACAAAATGGCAACCAACAGATTGGGAAAAGATCTGTACCAATCCTATATCTGATAGAGGGCTAATATCCAATATATACAAAGATCTCAAGAAATAGACTCCAGACAACCAAATAACCCTATAAAAATGGGGTATAGAGCTAAACAAAGAATTCTCAACTGAGGAAACTCGAATGGCCGAGAAGCACCTAAAGAAATGTTCAGTGTCCTTAGTCATCAGGGAAATGCAAATCAAAACAACCCTAAGATTCCACCTCACACCAATCAGAATGGCTAAGATCAAAGACTCAGGTGACAGCAGATGCTGGAAAGGATGTGGAGAAAGAGGAATCCTCCTCCATTGTTGGTGGGATTGCAAGCTGGTACAGCCACTCTGGAAATCAGTCTGGAGGTTCCTCAAAAATTTGACATAGCATTACCTGTGAACCCAGTTATACCACTCCTGGGCATGTACCCAGAAGATGCTCCAACATATAACAAGGACATTTGTTCTTCTATGTTCATAGCAGCCTTATTTATAGTAGCCAGAAACTGGAAAGAACCCAGATGTCTTTCAACAGAGTAATGAATACAAAAAATATGGTACATTTATACAATGGAGTATTACTCAGCTATTAAAAACAATGAATTCGAGAATATCTTAGGCAAATTGATGGAACTAGAAAATATCATCCTGAGTTAGATAACCCAATCACAAAATAAGACACATAGTATGTACTCACTGACAATTGGATATTAGCCCAAAAGCTTGTAATATCCAAGATACAAATCACAGACCACATGAAGATCATTAAGAAGGAAGACAAAGTGCTGGTGCTTTGGCCCTTCTTAGAAGGAGTAACAAAATACTCATGGGAGCAAATATGGAGACAAAGCATAGGACAGAAACTGAAGGAAGAGCCATCCGGAGACTGCTCCACCTGCGTATCCATCCCATGTGCAATCACCAAAGGCAGACACTGATGTGGATGCCAGGAAGTGCATTCTGACAGGAGCCTGATATAGCTGTCTCCTTAGAGGTCTGCCAGAGCCTGACATACATAGAGGCAGATGCTCACAGCTAACCATTAAACTGATCATGGGGTTCCCAATGGAGGAGTGAGAGAGAAGACTGAAGGAGCTGAAAGGGTTTGAGGCCCCATGGGGAAAGCAACAATACCAACCAACCAGAGTTTCCAGGGTCTAAACCACCAGCCTGGGAGCACATAGGGATGGACTGATGGCTCCAGCTGTATATGAAGGGGAGGATGACATTGTCGGGCATAGGGAGGAGAGGAAGTCCTTTGTCCAGTGAAGGCTGGATGTCCCAGTGCGGGGGAATTTGTATGTGGGGAGGTGGGAGTGGGACGATGCGTGGGGGCATATTCTCATAGAAGCAGGAGGAGGGGGGATGGGATAGGGGGGTTCCTGGGTGGGAAGAGAATGGGGAAATGGGATTACGTTTGAAATATAAATAAAATATCCAATAAAAAATAAACAACAAAAAAAGTTAATAGAGAAATTTTCTCTCTATGGTTTTATTTATGCTTAATTAAACTAATTTTCTTCAAATAAGAATGATACTACACACCCAAAGTGTGTCTTTAATAGATATTGTTTTGTTGATTTGTAGAATAAAGCACCATCAACTTTCTAATAAATACCTGTTATGTCATAGTACTCAGTGCTCGGATACAGAAAGCAGAGATGATATCAACACTCTTCAGAGTGCAAGGAGCAAGGGAATACATACTGAAATTCTGAAACACTGTGTCCAAGCACAGAGCAGAATAAGGATAGCTTAGGTGAAAGCTCTAACCCAGCTTGGACATGGAGTTGGTAGTGATTCATGGATAAACTCCAAGACAAAATGTTATCTGAACTCCAACATAATATGAAATAATAAAAAGAAAGGAATAGAAAAAAGGAAGGATTAGATATTTAATGTGGTACTTTGGAGGACAAGGTGCAGCCCACTAAGTGCTACAGCTGGATGTAAGGGCAATAGCAGTCGGGTGTGGTTGCAATCCCATGAAGCTGTTTATGTTGTAGATCAAGGTCCGGCAGTGAGAATTTTATCAAAAAAAGATATTTGATAATAAATTTAAATAATTAAGAGCCACTTTTAGAAATCCCAGAAAGAAATGGCAGCTAACTTTCAGAAGTAAACATGAATATGAATACAGTATAGCAGTGTTTGTTTGGCATATGTGTTGGAAAGTTGTTGTTAAAGGGACACAGAACAGTCAGTCTGATTGATGTCAGAGTTATAGACCTGGTTACTGAGTATGCCCTTTGGGTTAGAGACTTCCCATCAAAATGGTAAACTGATCCGTTGATTCTAGTGTGTCAAGACACTGAAATATTTCTGGATCCAAGAAAAGTAGAAGGGTATCTGATCTAGGCTGGAGCTAGATCATAAGGGGGAGGCATGTGCGTGTGTGAATGCATGAGAATGGATTGAACACATAGGACTTGAAGCCTTGTAGGAGAGAACTATTCACTTCCAGATACAGAGTACAGTGAGCAAGGGCAGACAGGTGGACCTACAGAGTACCTTACAGAAGTCTCAATGTGGTTAGAAACTGGACTACTCAGTGTGGGTATGACATGAAGGTAGAGTAACATAGATTTCCCTTATGCTGCTCTTTCCCACCTGAACTCCCCACATCCCATGCGCTTCCTTCTCTCTTCCTGTGTTCCCTGACTACCCTTGGGCTCTGAGTCAGATCTTCTAATGTTCTTTTCAAGTCTGGGGGAAACTGTTTCATTGATTATCTTTCAAAATGGCCATTGCTAACCTTTTCTCTGTTTGTGTGAAGTTACATTATGCTTAGAAAAAAAAAACCATTTCCATGTATTACTCTTTTTAAACTCTGCTGAAAAGTTGAAACTGCTAGACTGTGCTTGCAAACAAACCTTACTAGGTCTCCTTCATCTGGATGAGTTTTATAATTTTGTATCATAATCCACTCTGGCTCTGTGACAGAATACTATAAAGTGGCTGTCTTATAAAGAACAGAATCTTATTTCTTACAGCTGTTGGGACTTGACAGTCGAACATCACGGTGGTGGGAAATTTAATTTCATGGATTTGGGGTTTTCATCATGTCCACATAACCCAAGGGCTATCTGGGCTCCTAGAGCCTGTTTACATCCTCCTTCTTCAGGGAAGAGCCTTCATGGTCTGATAGTGTCACGTCAGGGGCTGGTTTACAATACACAACTTTTAACAAAGAACAGTACTCAGACATAGCACTTTTCAGATTTTTGTTCCTCTCGGTTTCTAATATTCTAACTACAAAAGAAAAATATTCTGATAAATGTTTTAATGGGCAGTTCCTTAAAAACATATAATTACATCCATCTCTATCAAAGCTGAAATAACAGTTATCAGAATTGACTTACCTAATATTGACAGAATACAAAGAAATGAAAGATTTAGGTAATCTTAAATAGATTGTACTCACAGTCAAGGTGTTGGTCATTGACTCATAAGCAGGTCATGTGCACCCTCAGGTTGAGAGTCAGACTTCCCTTAATTCAACTAGTTTTCCATTTGCCTTCTACCTTCCTAATTTGTCGGAAGATTATGGCTGCAGTGTGTTATATTTGGGCAATGGTGGCACCAGTGGGAGGCTTTAAACCAGTGTGGGTATGCAGTGTCCTGGGGGCAAAGAATGAAATACACTCCCGGCTCCTGCCACTTACCTACACCATTAAGAGTTCTTTGACCTTAAAGAAGTCTTTTACTAAAAAGGTTTATAGAAAGGCATCCATCAGCAAAACCTTACAGTAATCCCTCAGTGATTCTGAAGCATTGAGGAAATATAAAATTCTATCTCCATGGAAACTGTATAAAAACTTATTTGAATATTACCCTCTGATTTTTAGCCATGATTGACAGAGAATCAGTATCAGATACTTGATGCAGCCCACAAGAGGCTGAGTGCAGGTGAAACAACAGAAGCGGTGGTGTCAGCATGTATCTGAATGCTGTCATCATAATTTATCATAATTCAATTCTGGGTAAAGTATGAGGATATTGACTGTGAGAAGTCATCTACACACACTCACACACACACACATACACACACACACACACAGAGCCATAGTCCTTGGTGGCAAGGGCATAAGTACACTGTCATGTATACATAGCTCAGTTGAACATTGCTTCAGCATCATTCTTTGATTGAAAACAAAAGGTTGCCAAACCAGTATCAATGAACTGTGAAGGGATTTAAGTCTTACCAGCGGGAGAATGAAATGAGCCTCTGGAAGGAAGATTGGCAGAAGTGAAGGTTTCTTTATAAAAGCTTCCCTGAAGCTCCAGTGGGGCTGTTCTACTTCTCGGCCAATTAAGTGTTTGCACCTTTGAGTTTGAAGCACTCCGTTTCCATTGGTTTCACTTACTCCAAAAATGACCAAAACACAAAGTAAAGAATATGGGAGAGGGCTAAACAAATAAACTGCTTTGTAGAAGAGAAGAAGATATATATTCAAACTCAGCATTCATTCTGAAAGAATGTGACTCCCCACCCACATACACACATCCATAACAAATGTAGCATACAAGTACATATCCATTCCCTCAATAACCTCCGTTCTTCTATTGCTGTCTTAATGGAAGAAAAGGCAAATATTTCATACCTCAGGTCTGTTGGAAAGTTTATTGTGTCTTTTGAAAACCTATATTTTACATTGCCTTTCAGAAGTAGTGTTTAATCCTTATTAGTTTTTTTTCATACAGCTGATTGTTTAAACACTTTCAGCAAAGTAGCAGAATACAAAATTAACTCACAAAAAATCAGCAGTCCTCTTATATACAATAACAAATAGACTGAAAAAGAAATCAGGGAAATAACACCTTTTACAATAGTTTCAAATAATATAAACTTTCTTGGGGTAACTGTAGACAAACAAGTGAAGAACTCATAAAACCTTGAAGACTTTGAAGAAAGAAATTGAAGAACGTATTAGAAGATGGAAAGATCTCTTACAGTAGTATTACTATAGTAAAAAGGCAATCTGCAAACTCAGTGCAACCCCCAACAAAATTCCAACACAATTCAACGTAAGTCTTAAGAAGATAATTTTCAGCTTATATTTGGAAACACACATTTAACAAACAAACAAACAACAAACACAGAATAGCTCAAACAATGCTGAATATTAGAACTACTGGAGTTATCGCTATCTCCAACTTCCAGTTGTACTACAGAGCTACAGGAATAAAAACATCATGGTATTGGCACAAAGACAGACATGTTGATCAACTGAATCAAATTGAAGACCCAGACATAAATCTACATGTATGAAAACATGTAATTTTTGATAAAGAAGCCAGAAATATACACTGGAGGGTGGGAGGAGAAGCATCTTTAACAAATGGTGCTGGTCAAAATGAATGTCTACATGTAAAAGAATGTGAATATATCACTGTTCGCAGATGTTATGAGACTATACATAAGCGGCCCCCAAAATTCTACCGGAGACCTCCTAGAGCTGATAAACAACTTCAGCAAAGTAGCAAGATAAAACATTCGCTCAAACAAATCAGTAGCCTTCTTAAACACAAATGATAAACAAGTTGAGAAAGAAATTAGAGAAACAATACCCTTCACAATAGCCACAAATAGTATAAAATATCTTGGTGTAACTCTTACTAAGCAAGTCAGACATCTGTACAACAAGAACTTCAAATGCCTGAAAAAAATAAATAGAAGACCTGAGAAGATGGAAAGGTCTACCATGCCTCTTGAATTGGTAGGATTAACATAGTGAAAATGTGTGCTTTGAGCTTTAGTAAAGTTTCTTTTATGGATGTGGGTGCCCTTGCATTTGGAGCATAGATGTTCAGAATTAAGAGTTCATCTTGGTAGATTTTTTCCTTTGGCAAGTATAAAGTGTCCTTCCTTATCTTTTTTGATAACTTTTGGTTGAAAGTCGATTTTATTCGATATTAGAATGGTTACCCCAGCTTGTTTCTTGGGACCATTTTCCTAGAAAATACTCACAGCTAACTATTGAACTGAACATGGGATTCCCAATAAGAGGAGTTAGAGAGAAGATTGAAGGAGCTGAGGGGGTTTGCAGTCCCGTGGGGAGAGCAACAGTACCAGCCAACCAACCAACCAACCAACCAACCAACCAACCAGAGGTCCCAGAGCTACCATCAGCCTGGGAACACATAGGGAGGAGCCCATGGCTCCAGCTGTATATTTAGGAGAGGATAGCCTTGTTAGGCGTAGTTGGGAGAGGAAAGCCTTGGTCCAGTGAAGGCTGGATGTCCCAGTGTCGTGTCGGGGAATTCAAGCTCGGGGAGGTGGGAGTGGGGGGGGGGGGGTACATCCTCATAGAAGCAGGAGGAGGGGAGATATGATAGGGGAATTCTGGGTGGGGGGAAATGGGGAAAGGGGATAACATCTGAAATGAAAATAAAATATCCAATGAAAAATTTTAAAAAAAGAAAAGAAAAACAGTGAAAATGGCCATTTTACCAAAAGAAAACTACAGATTCAATGCAATCCCCATCAAAATTCCAACACAATTCTTCATAGACATGGAAAGAGCAGTTCTCAACTTCGTATGGAAAAACAAAAAACCCATGATAGACAGAACAATTCTCAACAATGAAAGAACTCCACAGCTGATGGCAAAACCAAACACTACTGTTCTAAAAACAAAAACAGAAAGTTTAACAATAAAATGACTCTTGATGACAATCTGTTATACTTATAGATTAGTGCCTTGCTTAGCTAGTATCAGAGAAGCTTCCTCTTGCAGCAGATGGGAACAAATACATTGACCCACAACCAGACATTATGAAGAGGGTAAGAGACTTTAGGACCCTGAATCTTAAAACCCTTTGAGGGAACCCTATGAAAGAGGAAGCAGAAAGAATTGAAGAGCCACAGTCAACTAAACTAAACCCATAACGTCTCATAGAGACTCAACCACCAACCAAACAAAATGCAACGACTGGACCTAGACCTCCTACATGTTTGTAGCAGATGTGTACTTGGTCTTCATGTGAGTCCACTATCTATTGGAGCAGGAAATGTCTGTGACTCTGTTACCTGCCATTGGATCCCTTTCCCCTACCTGGACTGCCTGGTTAGGTGACTACCTATCAGGTGTCTACATAGAAGAAGATGTGCCTTGTCCCACTGGGGCTAGGTATCTCAGGATTGGGTGGTACCAAAAGGGGACTTCCCTTTCTCTAAGGAGCAGGGGAGAGTGTAATAGGAAGAGGGATTTGTAAGGACAAGACTTAGAGGAGCGGAGGGAGGGAGGCTGCAGTCAGGGTGTAAAGTGATAGAAATAAATATATTTGGGGGAAAATAAGAGCCAGATAGGATAAAGGACATCAGGGAAACAAGGCCTTCCAAATCAGCAGGCTGGAAGCACATACGAACTCAGAGATAAGGCGGCATGCAGAGGGCCTTCACCATTCTGTTCCTGATGGGGTACTAGAGTTGAGAGAAGTGAACATACTCCCCCATCCCTAACACAGAAGCGATCTTCAGTTGATAACCTTGCAAATGACAATTTACTTTATTTCAAGGGAATCTCCAAACTACTCTTCAGGATAGGCCACAAGCCCAGCAGTAGAAGGCCAACAGAAAAATATTTCAGTGGCTTCTTTGGAAATTTCTTGCCTCATTATGTCATGTCAAGGCCTTCCCCAACCACCCATCCCTTTAATTTTATCTTATTTTTTAATTTGTTTTTTGTATTTTTCTTCTCATTTTTTCTAACTATACAGGTTCTCTCTCTCTCTCTCTCTCTCTCTCTCTCTCTCCCCCCCCCGTGCGTGTGCGTGTGCGTGTGCGTGTGCGTGTGCGTGTGCGTGTGCGTGTGTGTGTGTGTAAATTATGGCTTCCAGTTTTGTTGATGATAATATTTAAAACAGAGTCACCCAGTCTGGCTTGTTCTTAAGCAGCCGCCATGTTCCTGACTAGAGAAGGCCTAAGGCCAAAAGTAGCAGCACACTCTCGCCACTGCTCTGCTTTGACTGCACAGCTCAGACTGGCAAGAAGCACCGGCCCTGGCACCCACTAGATGCCATTGTGATGGCTAGATAAGCCAATCAACCATGCTAGATAAGCCAGTCTCCACAAAGCTTGGCTGAATCCCAGACAGTATCCACCATCCACAGGATACCCAGTAGATAGGAGACTCTAAAGCTTAATTATTTTCCAAAGGCTTTATATATTTAGAAATGCTCAACTAGCAGTTTGCCCACACAATAAGAGTTGTTTCCAAATATGCAACCCTAAGATATAAATTGTTACCGAGGAATGTTTGGACCTATGTGTCATTCTCCATGGCTCCTACATCTCTCTCTTCCCTCCTTCATCTCCTCGCTCTTCCTTTTCCTCTCCTCGAGCTCCTCCCATATTAGCTCCTCCCAAATTTCCAAGCTTTATTGTAAAATGTATGGTGGGCGGAGAATACACTGCTCCACAGTTTAGTGTTTTTATGGGATTTCTGATTGTGTGAATAAGTGGGTCTTTGTTTCTTGTGCCTTTTCTTGGGCTCTTTTTCTTCTGTTTGTTTGTTTTGTCTGACTCTGGTGTGTTAGGTCTTGTCTTATCCTATTACGTTTTTACTTTATTCTCGTCCTTAGAAGCCTATTGGCTTTCTAATGAGAGACAGAAAGGGAGAGTAGATCCAGGTGGGAGCAGAGATGGGGAGGGACTGGAAGGAGTAAGGGGGAAAAAGCATTGATCAACATTGATTGATTATGCGAGAAATATCAATTTTAAATCAAAGGGGAAAACACAAGGTCATTAATTTAAAAAGAGGAAAATATTTGGATTTATAGAATTTAGTACAAGTATATAGAGAATGGGTTAATTTTCTATAATTTCATATATTCTTATTGTATGTGTGATAAGTAAATGAATGCTGGTGTGTGGATCCCCTTGTGCACATGGGAAAATCAGTGCCAGTGTGTGGATCCCCTGGTACACAAGAGAAGGCCAGTGCTGGTGTGTGGATCCCCTGGTGCAAATGGGAAGGCCAGTGCTAGTGTGTGGATCCCCTGTCGCACATATAGAAGGCCAGTGCTGGTGTGTGGATCCCATGGTGCACATATGAAGGTCAGAGGACAGTTTTCAGGAGTCAGTTTGCTCCTTGGGTAGCAGGGATCAAACTTGAGATCAGCAGCCTTGTTCAGTAAAGGCTTTTAACTGCTGAATCATCTTACATAAATGATCTTTTATAAAGTGACCCAAAGACAGCAAGCAAATTGTACAGGAGAGCATCATTCACTCACGAATTGAGAGTATGGGAGAGAAACTGGCTGCTATAGAATAACTTTAAAGGTACTCCACTTCTAGCTCATCCCCTGAAACAGATTGTAAATATCCTTAGCTAATATTCAGTCTTCAGGATAGTCTGAACATTGAAGATGGAATGAATTTACTGTAGAAAACTACTGAGAACACTTGACTCTCACATACAATTTATAAAGTAGCTTAAAGAGCCAAAACTGTGGAAAGTAAATAACAGTATTTTCAGAATTGTACAACACTTTCAATTTATACAGTTGCTTCATCACTGTCTCCTTGATTGTCCTAAGAGGCCCACTTTAAGCAAGCACACAGAACCTTCTGCTCTTTCTTGCATGGGAACTCTGCACAGAGAAACCCTGTGAACTCTCTGGAAGGTCACTAGATGTTCTGCCTTTCCTCTAATACTCAATACTTCAAACTTAATTGCATAACTAAAACAGAGTTGATACTTTTAATTATCTTCTGCCTATACAATTGCCAACAAAGTCGTATGACTTGAAGTATGTCAACAAAGGAGTCACCTATACGTATGTAACATATGTAGTATAATACAGAAAATAATCACCAATGAGCTATTTTAATATCTTAAGCATTTTACTGTATGAAGAGGCTTTCTGGCCTAGAAAGCTTTTGGGTTCTGATTCCAAAAGCTCATTGTAATTCAGAAATATTTGAAAGTGCAATTAAAACTCCCAAGCCACTGAACTTTGTAGTTAAGCACACAGAGCACCAAAAACTATCAGTGGTTTCACCTTCTGAGTTCTTGACTTACCTGCAGGTTCTGAGTTCCTGCTTTTGCATTTTATTACATCTATACATTATAGCATGATACTTGCTACATGTTGATAACCCAAGAAAAAGTCAAAGTTCAAAATTTAAGGAGCAGTTTATATTAAGTAAGAATTGATTTCACCCCACCATGAAGTTAAAGGATCCTTCCTCAGGTAGAAGACTGTTCCTGAGCTCTTATTTATGTGGGTTGATGTATCTTCTTTTTTAAATTTTTGAAAATAAGAGTAGACATGATGCCAACGTAATCAACATTACTATGTTAACATTGCCCCTAGACTTCCAGTGAACAGGGTTAAAATGACCCCCCCCAAAGGCATGGAATTTGTGTGTGTGTGTGTGTGTGTGTGTGTGTGTAAGAGTGCCTATATAAATCATGAGCCAATCATGAACCAATTTTGAGAGTTTGAATTCAACTTTAGTCCATTAATTAACTTTATCTTTGTTTTATATTCTTGTTTCTCTAACCAAAAGTCCTTGTGGTTTGAAATGACCTGTCTGTGGTTTAGCATAATAAATAGTAACTGTCTTTACAATTATCACCTGTTACTGCTACAACCAGATAACTCACGTTTAGGGTGCCTGTGCAGGTGGACCCACCCATCTTTACATCTGCTAGGAATATAGTATCTAGAGCTTGTCCACTTGAAATAATTTTTGTTGTTATTTTGAGGGCTTTCCTATTAATATATAATTAGGTTCATTTGTTCCAGTGTATTTAGTATTACAAAGCTTTGTTTCCTTTCTTATTTTTAAGTAATTATATTGTTTGTTAGAGTTGTATGTTCAGGAGATGGCTTTCTTTCCTAATCCCACGATGACCATCTGTTGTTCAGGACCTTCTTAACTCATAAAAAGTATAAACAAAACCAAAACGGATTATGTATATGAACATGTCTGAGAATATATAAAATTTCTCTGCCTATTTCTTCATCTTTTGCTAATACATCTTAGAGGCCAATAGTAACAATCATTGTTATTCCTTTATTTCCGCGGTTTAGTACTCCATAATGGAGAGGAACCCCAGTATATTGTATCCTAACAATGTGTTGAAATAGCTTTTTGAAATAACGTTATAAAAGTTTAGAGTATGTAATGCTTTGGATTCATAATATAGAGGTTTGACAAATATTTTTATTTTCTATATACATTTCATTATATATATATATATATATATATATATATATATATATGCAGTTTTTAAAACAGAATCTTTTTATTCTCCAAGCAATATTATCCAAAAGACATGATGTCATTTCAAGGATGAGCCACTTAGAATCCAGTCTATCTAGGGATTATTCTGTCAGTTGTGATTTGTAAAGGACATGTCACTGTTTTAGGCTCAACCTTTGCCTTTCTTTATGGCACTTCTTTGTCCAGTGTATGAGGTCTGTATGATGCCATGCACCTTAGAAGAAACCGTTTAATCGGGTAATTGCATGAAGCAAATGTGACCCGAAGTGACATCTGCTTTGATATCAGAAAAAGAGGTTTTCCCACTAGCATTGGTGCCTTGTAAATATGTGTTGAAAGGGAGACAGGGTAGATGCAGTCAATGCTCTTATCATGAGGGAACTGCTTTCTATAGTTCACACAGTGGTGATAACGAATCAGATTCCCTCTTTCTGAACACAGGCATGGAGATGGAGGACTCAAAATTAACATTACATGCACAAGAATCCCATTTCACCCCTACCAGTCACCCTCAAAAAGTGAGAGAGTGGAAAGCATAGAGTGCAGAACATGGGTCTTATTTTATCAAGCAAGTTTAGCATACAAAAATATTCAGGAGACAGTGGAGAAGGATTGATTTCTCTCCTGAGTCATGCTATCTATTGCTACTGACAAATGGGTATTCTGAACTGTTGATAATAGTAATGAAAAGGTTGTAAGTAGACCTTCATTTTTTTTAACATTTCATATTGTACAGTTTTTTAAGGGTAGAAAGCCAATTAAAATGAACATTTTCATGTAGACGTTCAACCAACACATTAGTTCCGGCTTATTTTTATCGGATATTTTACTAGATTTGTCATGAATCAGTTTTTCTAAAAGAGCTAAGACAGTCTTCATTAAATAGATCAATGTTATAAAACTAATTCAGTAAAATACAGAGAGAGTATTCTAGAGATACAGAGAAGCATTGAGTAATATGCTTCCCCAGAAAAGCATGGAAAGGATTCATGAAGGGGTTCTTCCAGACCAGGCCTAGAAGAAGTAGACAGGTGAGTTGGGCTTACTAATAGTGGAAGGTGTAGAACAAATCTAAATCAAGCAGCAGGACCAAAAGTGAGCACTGACAAGAAAATGTCAGGGGACTGCAGAAGGCCTGCTGTCTCCTGGGTGAATATGGACATTGTGGAAGACAAGCTCACAGGCCATGCTCAAACGTATGGTTGTTGTCTCCTAAATATGCCTATCCTGACAGTAATTTATAAAGTACTTTCTTATGTAGTTATATAAGCTCTGACCTACATATAGTCTTTCACTTAGGAATTGGCTGTATAAGACAAATCAGTACCAAGTATATGATAAGGATTCATCTGTATTCATACATACATAAAAGTGTGGTTTTTAAGTAATCATTGGTGATCAATCAATGGAATTGATTGGGGGATCAGCGAAGTTTTTCAGTAAAGACAAAAATGATGATGTGGCTCATGCTAAGATTCTATGTGTGCCAAACATGTTGAGTTATTATATTAATTGCCTCAAATGGTTTCTATTACTAGCATCATCATCATCATCATCATCATCATCATCATCATCATCATTATCATCACTTATAGTAAGTCCTCACAGACTCATGATGTAGATATGAGTATCCCAATTTTGCTGGAGGCAAACTGAAGCACAAGAACTTATTATATATAGCTACTAATGTACAGATATGAGCCATGCTAGACAAGGCTGTTCATGGACCCTTCTGTCATCATAGTTACTTCACTTCCCCGCTCTGAGAAAACAATCGCCCTGGAATCTGCTTTACACGATAGAAGCCCAGAGGGATTGGACACACAGAGAAGTCAGTGTGATGACCCTCATTCAGTTCATTGAACTAACAGCTTAGATATAAATATTTCTGCCCTGGGAGGCACCAGTGCTCATCTGCCTCACTTCTAGTGTTGTAAAGTATGGCCACAGGACATTGACAGCAGCATAGTGTCTCATGTCATCAAGCAGACTACATAGGGAGCTTCATTTCTAAATCCTCCTTATGGTTAATATATACTTCCTTTAAAACAACTTTGTGTACTGAACTTTAACTTAGTACTTGATGCAAAAATATTGATGTGAAAAGTAAACTTATTAATAATGCTGTAGATTTTAGCCCTACTCAGTTTTAAGGATAATGCTTTTACTTTAAAATTGAGTTAATATGCCAAAGCCACATGTTCATCTCAGTTGATGCAGAAACAACCTATCTATAGGGACTGAAGAGATGGCTCTGATGTTAAATGTTCTTGCAGAGAACCCACATTTGTTCCCCAGCACACGTGGTGGGTCACCTACAACTTCCACCTACAGATTCCAGCTGCAGAGAATCCAGTGCCCACATCTGGTCTCTCACATGCACATCTGCACTCAAATGGACATTCCCACACACATAGACATAATAAAAAATAAAAAGTATGTCTTTACATATATTTGGAGACTATGTATTTACATATATATGGAAACAAAAAAATTGAAGAGGAATTGAAATCAAAAGAGGGACAGCATTTAGAAACATTAGTTAAGTTAGGTGTGGTGGCTCAGGCCTTTAATCTCAGTACTTCAGAGTTTGAGGCAGTATCCCCATGAGTTTGAAGTAAGGTACACAGTAAGAGCAAATGAAAGGTGCATTTAAAAAAAAAACACATGGACATAGGAAGTTATACTATTGGCATCATTGAATTGATATATGAAGCAATGTGATGAAATTGGTCCTGTGCCTTGTTAGTTAGGGGACATTTTAATAATTTTTTAAGACTTGTTTATTTTATGTATGTGAGTACGCAGTGTCAATGTTTCTTTCTGGTTCCGAGTGGGAAATTTGAGCATTGTTGTAGAATTAACAGACACAGGCTGTGAAACTCAAAATAGCCCACTGTAATCATGTAAATAACATTGTGGGTTTGGGGTTTTGGTTTTCTTCCCTTTCAGCTTCATGTGGGAAGGGCTAATAGCTGTCCTGATTCACATATTCTGTTCATGGCCACTTTGGCTGGCTATTCAGTTTGGCCTTGCCTTATCATCACCATAGTCATTCATCATTGCTATTTGCCATTTACCCCTAGGATTTCTTTCCCACTTTACATAAGATTGTCTAGTGGTGCTGGAGAGATAGTTGAGAGGTTAAGGACACTGATAACATTCTGTCCTTTTAGAGGTTCAGTTAGACTCTCAGGATAGGGTGAGATAGCTCACAGCTACCTGTAACTCCCACTTCATGATCCCTACTTTCTTTTCTGGCCTCCACACCACTCCTCTCATGTACACATGCCAATACACAGACACAAAAAGAAGACATTCTGTAGCCAGATTACTCTAGAGGCGATGTGCTTGGTGTGCAAATATGAGGACTTAATTTCAAACCTCCAGCAGCCATGTAAAGCTGACATGGTAGCAGACACGTATAATCCCTGTGATCCTGCAAGGAGTTGGGAAACAGATGAGAGAATTCCTAGAATCTCATGGGTAAACTAGCTTAGCAAATGTACTGGTGACAACAAGAGGCCCTGTTTCAAACAAGGTAGAAGGTGAGGAACAGCATCAAGATTGCCTTCTGACCTTTATACACACAGAGAAAGGCACCCGAATATACTATCTGATATACCGTACGTAGTCTCTGTTTCATATTTTCATTTTATATTTTATGTTTTCAGTATATATATTTTATTCCTATTTTTCATGAGGGTTTTTTTTGGTATACTGATTAAACTTAAGGCTTTGCACAGGTCTATCATTGATCTGTATGTCCAGCTTCTTTTTACATTATTAGTTGGTTAATATTTTTTTTTATGTAGTATATCACTTTCAAACTCAGGCTGGCCTGGTACTTGCACTCTTCCTGCCTCAACCTTTAGAGTTAAGAATTTGAGGTCAGTGCACTGAAACTCAGCTTGAAAGACACCTTTTGCATAGCTCAAAGAGAAAGGTTCTTTTAAAACCATAGACACATTGCCATTATCAAACCTAAATTTAAAAATCATTATTTGATAAAATAACATGCAATGTTTATATGTTCTCTACTGTTTTAAACTGTTTTGCCAAATGAATAGAGATGAGCAGCGATGAAGGTGAGATTCGTGTACAGCCACTGGCTGATGGAGGATGCTTTCAGGGGCCTTGCTGCTTTAGTCCATGTGTTCTATAGCAACTCTTTCTCCATTTTTCCCTTTTCTTTCACTTCTTTGTGCTTGTTCTACTTTTATTTCTAGTGTCAGTTGCTCTGTGGGGGATTTGACAATTTAAACTGTTTATGTGACACAGTATTGTTTTATAATTTACAGAGACCATTTCTTTTCCTAGTGGGTAGTTGATTTTAAACTGTGATCAGGATAGTTAAAGTATTTACAGGGGGCAGGGGATGCTTCTGAAGTAAGTGGCATTGCACCATGATGTCTGTCCCTATTGTTATTGACATTCCATAGCCATTGATGGCAGCTGTTGACATCTATGAATCTGTTTCACTACCCAACTCAAACTCTCAATTCTACCATTTTTGTTGACCTAACTCTTCAAAACACTTTTTCAAAGTGAAGCTTTCCTTGTTTTCAGGAGGTAATTTTTTTTTTTTTGGACAACTAGTTTTGCTAAAGGCAGGAAACTGCTGATTCCCCATTTACTTACAATTTTTTTCAAAACAATAAGATTATTTCCCAGAAAACTTCAGCATCCATCCATTGTTTGGGTGTTTTCCCCAATATCCGGAAGTTTATGTGATATATAACATTCAGTTGTTCTAGTGTCTTTATTGCTGTCCAAAGGATTCTTCCTTTGGCCAGCAGCAGACTATTCGAATTGCCATGACCACTGGCTGAGGCTTAAGGGTCTTTGCTTGTTCAGTTTCTGTCAACTTGGCACAAATCTAGAAATATCTGGAAAGAGTGAGCCTCAGTTGAGAAAATATCTCCATAAGACTGTCCTGTAGGCAAATCTGTGGGGGATTGTCCTGATTAACAACTGATGTGAGGGGGTACAGCACACAAGGGCAGTTCCGTTTCTGGACAGGTGGTGCTGGGTTACATAAGAAAGAAGGCCAAGCTGTCCAGTGAGCAGCGTCCCTCCATGGTTTCGGCTTCAGTTCTGCCTCAGTTCCTGCCCTGGTTTCCCTCAGTGATGTAGCATAACAGGAAAATTGTAAGATGAAATAAACCCCTTCCTCCCAGGTTGCTGTTGATCATGATGCTTTATCACAGCAACAGAAACCTGAAACTGTCCTAAATAAATTGAGTCCTCAGTACCTTTTATATAATAGCAATTAGAGAAGAAACACCTTTTACTTGAGATGGGGTTTGGCAAGAACCATGGGAGGAGAATGGGGGAAGAAGAGGGTTGAAAATGATGTAAAAATCAACAACAAACAAAAGTACTAATGTATGTAATTTCCAAATTTTACAAAAGCCATTTAAAAAATAGTCCATAATTCAGGCATTAAAAGAAAGGTTTTTTTTTTTTGTTATTAACTTGACTTAGTAGAATAAGCTAGTTTTTATTTGTTTGTGTTTATACTTCCTGTTCATAGCTAGAAAGAAATGACATCGCAGAGGACAGAACATTTACTTTTTATAAAGCCCAGTTTACCCATCTGTTCTACAATGGACCAAGGTTGCAACATTGTACTGAAAAACTCTTGAGTAGTTCAGTGGTTTAGAATTTCAATTTAGGTTTGCTTTATAAAGGTCTTGTATTTTGTGTTATAATTTTGACTTCATTTTGTCACTTTGAGGACTATAAATTAAAATTATATTTATTTGTATGCATAGTTTCAATGATTTTGTGACAGTTTTTTGAAAAGTCTCTTCCCTCTGTAATATGTTCCGTTGTCAAGTCGGTGGAAATCGGTCACCCATGTGAATGTGGGTTATTTCTGCTCTCTCTAATACACCCCAATGATCCTACAGTCTCTCAGGCTTGGCTCAGTTCTGTGATCACTTTGACTACAATGAGTAGTCTTCCTTTTGTCCTTTTGTGTTTTTCCCAGTGTCCAGTGAAGGGACTTTTTCAGCTCTAATGAACAGCCATTTGTATTTTCCCCAGAACTGATGCAGGAGTAAGGGTGACTTCCAAATGCCTCACAGTAAATGTTATGCAAAGAGATTGGTAAGGTACAATCTGTTACCCGTTGACCCTCAGTGTAGCCAGCCAAGTAGATGAGAAGAAAGAATATCCCAGTGTACTTTTAATGTGCCTTCATATTCTTATAAATGAAGCTGAGCACATTAAAGTCTGCCCATGTTCCTTCTTCCATGGACTGCCCATCTTTCACGTTGAGTAGTTGGCCTTTACTCCTCTGTGTTAGTAGAAACAGTTTATCAATTAGTAACACAATCCATCATCCTTAATGTGATTTGTATAAACTCTTCTCTGCTCATTTATTTCCAATTTTATTTAAGAAAAAAACTTATGTTTGTTTTGTGTAAATGCTGTTACCTTTATCCTAATGAATTTATGTCTAATTGTATTCTTTACTGGGCCTATTTTCAGAACAACTTTAAATTTTTAGACTATCTTGGTCTGATAATGTAATTCTCATTTATGACCCCACTCCCATCACCTTGTTTCCCATTAATTATTTTCAATAATTAATAACTTGGTATATTTTCTTAAATTCAGATAACTTATGCTGATTTGTTAAACAAAGCACATACATTCATATGTTCCTCCCCCAGTGACATGTTTATGTGTGCATGGTATGAATATATGTGAGCATACATGTTCACATATATGTGGCCACATGTGTATGTGCAGGTACATTTTTATACATGTACACATTGAGACCTGATATTGCTATCTAGTATCTGCCATGCTTGCTCTCGACTTTATTAATTATGACAGGGTCTCCAGCTGAACCTGCAGCCCACTGATCCCAGCTAGTCTAACTAGCCAGTTTCTCCAGAAGTCTGTCTTTCCCCACTCTGAATCCTAGGTATACAGGTAGTTACCAAACCTGCCCTGCTTTTTCTTTGGTTCTATGGTTCCAGACTTTAGACTTATACAGCAAATGTTCTATCTACTAAGTGATAAAATCTGTCTATCTGCTATGAAACACCTCTTATTCCCTCCCTCCTTTCTTACCCTCACTTCTCTTTCCTCTCCTCTCTTTTTCTTACTCTACTTTTAGGAAGAAAGTTTCTATGTACACCAAACACTGAAGGAAAGGGGGTTCACTTCAAGTAATTACATCACTTACTTGGATTTTGTTCACCTCTCCTCATGTGAAATATAGTTACATGCTCTAATCAATCATATGTGTGTGTGTTTATATGTGTATACAAATATACATACATGTGCACATGTACGTATGTATGCATATATGCACATGTATATATATATATATGTGCATATATACATACATATAAATGTGTATACACACACACACACACACACACACACACACACACACACAAACTTTATGCTTTGACCTGTAACTCAACACTATTTTGCTTTCCTGTTCAAATTATACTTGGCTTTTGGCATAACCTCATAAGTAACGCTGTGTGTGTGTGTGTGTGTGTGTGTGTGTGTGTGTGTGTGTGTGTGT